>NC_136430.1:123887500-123945000 GCF_052849685.1 Lactuca virosa | reverse complement strand
AATTTCGTGGTTAGGCCTCCATCCCACACGGGAAGGAGTACTAAACCCTAGGTGGGATCCAAGGCTATAAATAGGGTCTTAGGGATTTCATTCCTCCTTGCACCTTGGCTTGAAGTATTCGCCAACCCTTCTTCCTCCCCCTCTTAGGGATGATTTCTAACCTCTTTGGGTTTGTGAAATTGACCTTTCTCCTAGTTAATTTTATTCCACTCTTTGGTGTCATTTGGTGTGATATCATTAGAGGGATTCTGGTTTGGATCCTTTCATCCAAGCAACTTCATGGAGGTTCAAGATCTCAAGCATGGAGATCAAAGGCTACATAAGAGGTATGTTTTCTTACTTATGTTTTAGTTTTCTAGGGTTGATGTAATTAGCATGAAGCCATAGATCCATAGGATGCATGTACACTTACGTATATCGTTGTTTCGATTTTTCTGCTGCCTAGTTTTAGAGTGTATTTGCTGCATAGAAAACCCAACATATATATATATATATATATATATATATATATATATATAGGGAAATCTCCAGAAAAATCCTAAAATTTTACCCTAATTTACGAAAAAAGTCTCAAACTAAATTTTGTTTACGAAAAAGCATGAATTACCGGTAAAAATGGCGATTTGACCCTTTTTTTTCCGGTTTACTGGTTTTATTACTTACCTGTTTCACTAAAGTCCCATTATTTTACCCTAATTTACGAATAAGTCCCAAAATAAAATTTACTGATGATTTAGCCATTTTCTCTATGTAACATACATTTTACCGGTTTCATTGTTGACCCGGACGCCTAGTCATTAAATGAGATGATGAGATGGATATGTTGAGTTATATAATGTTATGTTTAGCATAAAACTTGATATCCTGATGTATTGTGTATTTTTTCGGAACATAAAATGCATCCAACGAAGACTACAATAATTACATAAACTAACAACAACTGCGTTATTTTTTACGTTTATAAGAAATATCAAATTGTTTATCTAATCTTATGTAACCCAATATATCCATCTCATCAAACATCAACTCATTTTCTGCCCTTTTTTCTTTGAAACACACATTTTATTGGTTTCATTGCTGACGTAGATACATAGTCATAAATGAGCTGATGAGATAGATATCAAATTTTACAGTAAATGTAGCATTATATAATCCATCGTATCCATTTTATCAACTAATTTAATGACTAGGTGGCTAAGTCATCAATTAAACCGATAAAATGTATGTTACATGAAGTAAAGGGTCAAATCACCAGTAAATTTTATTTTGGGACTTATTCGCAAATTAGGGTAAAATAATGGGACTTTAGTGAAACAAGTAAGTAATAAAACCGGTAAACCGGAAAAAAGGGGTCAAATCGCGATTTTTACCGGTAATTCATGCTTTTTCGTAAACAAAATTTAGTTTGGGACTTTTTCGTAAATTAGGGTAAAATTTTTAGGACTTTTCTGGAGATTTCCCTATATATATATATATATATATATATATATATATATATATATATATATATATATATATATATATATATATATAAGGAAAAATACAATAGAGAACTATTATTAATCCACGAATCAAGGAACCAAACCAAAACGTAGAAATTTACAGCGATCAACAGCCAAAGGAAAAGTTATAAATTGGTACATTGGACGCATATGCGCCCAATTATATAAAAAACTCACTTTCTTTTTTTAGTTTTATTTTTTTAGGCCATATTTTTTGTTGAAAAAAAAACCAATACACCATTGTTCATGATTTTTTGTTCTCTTTAAATAGAGATCCATATTGATATATAAAAAAATTTATCAAAAAACTCATTTCGTTTTCTTTATTTTTCAAAAGTTAAGGTTTATTTTTTATAAAAAAAATAATAAATATATCAAAATTAATTTTTTTATACTCTTTAAATATATATTCATATTAATGTAAAAAACAAAATTTAGCTCAGATTCACATTGTGAATTTGTTGAAAAGTGAATTATTTTCATTTCAGATTCAGAGTGTGAATAATTGTAAGTCAGATTCATATTTCGAATCCTCAAAACCGAATTATATATACTTCAGATTCACAATGTGAATAAACTCACTTGCGAATTTTACAAAATTAATTTTCAAAAATACTCACTTTTTTGTTGTTTTTTTTTTAACATTTAGATTTAGTTTTTATCAATAAAATAAAATAAATATATCAAAATTCATACTTTTAATACTATTTAAATAGACATTCATATTGATTTGTAAAAATAGTTTTTGTTTTTCAAAATTTTAGTTCAGATTCACATTGTGAATCTGCAGAAAACCGAATTATATTTGGTTCAGATTCATAATGTAAACAATAGTAAGTCAGATGTAGATTGTGAATTTTGAAAACTGAATAATATATAGTTCAGATTCACAATATTGTTGGTGCTTTGTTATCATCAATATTATTTAAGTGTAATGAGATTACTTTGTTGACCAAAAGTGATCTTGGTAAATATTAAACAAGTAAGGAAGGTGTGGAGTACACACTTGTTTAAGTTTGATCAAGTTTTCAAAGTACACTATCATTTAGGGGCGAAGCCCCTAAACGAACGGGGGTCCGGGGGCAGCGCCCCTGGGAGCGGGGTCCAAGGGGCAGCAGCCCCTGGCGGGGTCCAAGGGGCGGCAGCCCCTGGCGGGGTCCAAGGGGCAGAGAATTAACCATTGTTTAACCCTTATCCAAACTTCCGTTTTTATGTCAGTTTTTATAGTTTTATGATAGTTTGAAACTGTCATATGACAGTTTTCAGACAAAGATCATAAAGTCGGTTTTGGTCTCATTTCTGGTACATACGAAACTATCATCAAAACATTCTAAATTCTTGTCTCTCTGAGTCTTATCCGATTAAAGAATATTGGGAGTACCACCCAAATGCTTTAATCTGAAAGTGTTTTACACAATTCTCAGAATTCCAAGCCTTACTATACCCCAATTTCTAACAAAGATTAAAGCATTTATGTGATCATGGCAAATGGTGATTCTGTGAAGGAAATGACAAGTAATTTTGAAAAACTAAACAAGTTTGAAGGGCAAGATTTTCGTAGATGGCAGAAGAAGATGAAGTTTCTCCTTACCACTCTAAAAGTGGTGTATGTTCTGAGTACACCCATGCCAGTCTTACCAGAATCTGTTGAAGATGAACCTTTGGAGGAAATAAGAAGAAGATCAAAGTAGGGAAATGATGATTACATATGTCGTGGTCATATTCTTAATGGTATGTCTGACTCTCTTTTTGATATCTATCAAAATTTCAAATCTGCAAAAGAACTGTGGGATTCTCTTGAATCCAAGTACATGGCTGAAGATGCTTCTAGTAAGAAGTTTCTTGTTAGTAACTTTATGGGTTACACGATGATTGACTCTAGGCCTGTTATGGAACAATTCCATGAAATGTTAAGGATTTTGGGACAGTTTGCTCAACACAATATGAAAATGGATGAAGCCATTTCTGTGGCTGTGATCATTGACAAACTGCCCCCTTCATGGAAGGATTTTAAACACAATCTGAAACATAACAAAGAGGAATTGACTTTGACTCAACTTGGAAGCCATTTAAGGATTGAAGAGTCCATAAGGACTCAAGAACTTGATAAAAATCCTAAAGGCAAGAACCAAGTTGGTTCCTCTTCTGTGAACATGGTGGAAGGAGAAAGTTCAAAGAATCCCAAGAAGTCTAATGGAAAAAGGAAGTTTAAAGGAAAGGATGACAAGTCTTCCAACAAGAAGGCTAAGTTGGTTTGTTGGAATTGTAACAAACCGGGTCACTTCAAGAAAGA
Source organism: Lactuca virosa (assembly GCF_052849685.1). Taxonomy (NCBI): domain Eukaryota; kingdom Viridiplantae; phylum Streptophyta; class Magnoliopsida; order Asterales; family Asteraceae; genus Lactuca; species Lactuca virosa. The sequence continues at coordinate 123,941,205 of NC_136430.1, read as the reverse complement.
TTGCCGTCTTCGCAAAGTGAACAAGGATGGTGCTGGACCAAGTGGATCCAAGGATCCAGAAAAGCAACAAGGTCAGATTTTTGTTTTCATGCAAAATTCTAAATATATTCAGAATTATATTTCTGTGATTTCTGAAGCATTTCATGTGCAGAATGATAAAGTTGCATGGTGGGTTGATTCGGGAGCAACAAGTCATGTTTGCAAAGATCTATATTGGTTCAAGGACTTTCAACCAATTGAAGATGGATCTGTTGTGAAGATGGGAAATGTTGCAACTGAACCAATCAAGGGCATAGGATCTGTTTTACTTACTTTTACTTCTGGGAAATGTTTGTGTTTGAACAATGTTTTATATGTTCCAGGGATTCGTAAGAATCTCGTGTCTGAAATTGTATTAAATAATTATGGTTACAAACAAGTGTTAGAAAGTGACAAGTATATCTTGTCAAGACATGGTTCTTTTATGGGATTTGGCTATATATGTAATGGAATGATTAGGCTTAATATTAATTATCCTTCTAGTGATAATTCTGTTTGGATGGCTTCTAGTAGTACTAGCAATAATTTTCATAAATCTGAATTATGGCATGCTAGACTGAATTATGGCATTCATTACAAGAGATTAAAAGACATGTCTAAAATGAGTTTAATTCCTGCTTTTGATATGCAAAATAATGAAAAATGTAAAACATGCATGCTAACTAAAATCACTAGACAACCTTTCAAAGATGTTGTTAGGGAAAGCAAGGTGTTGGATCTTATACATAGTGATTTATGTGATTTCCATGCAACACCTTCCCTTGGAAACAAGAAGTATGTTGTTACTTTTATTGATGATGCATCTAGATATTGTTATATCTATTTGCTACATTCTAAGAGTGAAGCACTTGATAAATTTAAAATTTATAAACAACAAGTTGAGCTTCATAAAAATGAATTAATAAAAGTATTGCGTACTGATAGAGGTGGTGAGTATTATGATCCAGTTTATTTTGAATCAACTGGAATAATACATCAAACCACAGCTCCATATACACCACAACAAAATGGTGTAGCTAAAAGGAAGAATAGGACTTTGAAAGAAATAATTAATTTAATGTTGTCATATTCTGGTTTAAGTGAAGGGTTTTGGGGTGAGGCAATGTTAACTGCATGTTACATCTTGAATAGAACTCCAAATAAAAGGAGTAAGAATACTCCTTATGAACTTTGGTGTAAAAAGGTACCAAATTTGAGTTATCTCAAAGTTTAGGGTTGTAGAGCAGTTGTAAGGCTCACTGAACCCAAAAGGAAAACATTAGGTGAGAGAGGTATAAATTGTATCTTTATTGGATATGCTGAGCATTCCAAAGCATATAGATTCTATGTTTTAGAATCTAATGACTCTGTGTCTGTAAACACAGTGATAGAGTCAACAGATGCTATCTTTGATGAAGAAAGATTTACATCTATACCTAGACCAAGAGACATGATTCATCAATCTTCCATCAAGAGTACTACTCAAGCTGAAGATGTTTATGGTGGTGCAAGTTCTATACCTGAACCTAGGAAAAGCACCAGAGCTAGAAAAGCTAAGTCTTTTGGATCTGATTTTCAACTATATTTAGTTGAAGGAACAAGGAATGAGACTATTTCTCAACATCAATATTGTTTTAATATTGAAGAGGATCCAAAGACTTTCAATGAAGCTATGGCTTCTAGGGATGTTCATTTCTGGAAAGAGGCAATTCATGATGAGATTGATTCTATCATTCATAACAATACTTGGGTATTGGCTGATTTACCTCCTGGTTGCAAGGCATTAGGATGTAAATGGATCCTCAAAAGAAAAATGAAGGTGGATGGCACAATTGATAAGTATAAAGCCATATTGGTTATCCAAGGCTTTAGACAAAAGGAAGGAATTGATTTCTTTGATACTTATGCTCATGTTGCCAGAATTTCTACTATTAGATTATTATTAGCTCTTGCAGCTATACATAATCTTGTGATTCACCAAATGGATGTGAAAACTGCATTCTTGAATGGTGACTTGGATGAGGAAATATACATGAAACAACCTGAAGGGTTTGTCATGCTTGGAAATGAACACAAAGTGTGCAAGTTGAAGAAATCCTTATATGGTTTGAAACAAGCACCAAAACAATGGCATCAAAAGTTTGATATGTTGTCTTGTCTAATGGTTTTGCATTAAACCAAGCTGACAAGTGTGTATATAGCAAATTTGATACTTCTGGTAAAGGAGTCATGATTTGCTTATATGTAGATGATATGTTGATTTTTGGTACTGATTTAGAAGAAATTGATAAAACCAAGAAATTCTTATCATCAAGTTTTTATATGAAAGACATGGGGGAGGCTGAGGTAATTCTTGGTATAAGAATTAGAAAAGGAAACAATGGGATTTCAATTTCTCAATCTCATTATATTGAGAAGATATTGAAAAAGTTTAACTTTGAGAATTGTTCTCCTGTTAGCACTCCTATAGATCCTAGTCTTAAGCTTCTACCTAATAAAGGATCTCCGGTGTCTCAACTAGAATACTCAAGGGCTATTGGTTGTCTAATGTATGACATGACTAGTACTAGGCCTGATATAGCATGTGATGTGGGAACGCTTAGTAGATATACTAGTAATCCTAGTTCACATCATTGGCAAGCTGTGAGTAGAGTATTCAAGTACTTGAAAGGGACCATGAATTATGGTTTAACTTATAGTGGATATCCTTCTGTTTTGGAAGGTTATTCAGATGCCAGCTGGATTAACAACTTAGAGGATCACTCCTCTACAAGTGGTTGGGTGTTTCTTCTTGGAGGAGGTGTCATTTCTTGGGCATCTAAGAAAAAGACTTGTATTACTAACTCAACCATGGAGTCCGAGTTTGTTGCATTGTCTGCTACTGGTAAAGAAGCTGAGTGGCTAAGGAATTTGATTTATGAAATTCCATTATGGCCCAAACCGATATCTACCATTTCTATCAGATGTGATAGTGCTGCAACCTTGGCTAAGGCTTATAGTCAAGTGTACAATGGAAAGTCTAGACATTTAGGTGTTAGACATAGCATGATTCGTGAGCTCATCATGACTGGTGTGATATTTGTGGAGTTTGTAAGAACTCAGTTTAATTTAGCCGATCATCTAACCAAATGGTTAGCAAGAGATCTTATGCAGAAGGCGGTTGTAGGGATGGGTTTAAAGTCCACTTAAAATCTTTTATATTGAGATATCCAATTCCCATCTAATGTGATATTAGATGTTGAATTCAATGTGGAAAGCTTGATATTTGAAGATTGGAACACATTATTATCATCATCCCAAGGTATGTGTTCAGTACTGCAAGTAAAGGAGGTTGAATTTATATTCTTAATAGTTCTTTTGAAAAATTGCATTTGCAGGTGCAAGAATAAAAGGACTACCTATATAAGCATGAAGTTTAGCTGCTTCAAGAAGTTAGGACTTGGCTTTGATATGCTTATTGAAGGATGGGACACAAGCTAGTAAAATATAGTGTCAAGTTAGAACTTATGAAAATGTAAACTGTTGTGTGTATTATCTTCATGTATTCACTATGGATAGAAAGGGTTCAATCCTTAGTGACACCCTGATATTCGAATATTTGAATTGTGTAATATACTAAGGTGAAATTCAATCGTCACGATATTTCATTTATGCATCAGTTTGTTGGTGTTATGTTTCATTTTAAGTTAATCAAGATTACACTTAAATGGGGGAGGTTTGTTGGTGATTTGTTATCATCAATATTATTTAAGTGTAATGGGATTACTTTGTTGACCAAAAGTGATCTTGGTAAATATTAAACAAGTAAGGAAGGTGTGGAGTACACACTTGTTTAAGTTTGATCAAGTTTTCAAAGTACACTGTCATTTAGGGGCGAAGCCCCTAAACGAACGGGGGTCCGGGGGCAGCGCCGCCTCTTGGAGCGTGGTCCAAGGGGCAGAGAATTGACCATTGTTTGACCCTTATCCAAACTTCCGTGTTTATTTCAGTTTTTATAGTTTTATGACAGTTTGAAACTGTCATATGATAGTTTTCAGACAAAGATCATAAAGTCGGTTTTGGTCTCATTGCTGGTACATACGAAACTATCATCAAAACATTCTAAATTCTTGTCTCTCTGAGTCTTATTCGATTAAAGAATATTGGGAGTACCACCCAAATGCTTTAATCTGAAAGTGTTTTACACAATTCTCAAAATTCCAAGCCTTACTATACCCCAATTTCTAACAAATATGAATAAATTCAGTTGTGAATTTTTACAAAACTAATTTTTTTTATTAATCAAAATGTTAAAATATTAAAAAACTACAAGGAAATATAATTTGATTCACATGTAAATTTTACCAAATTGATTTATGAATGATAATAGAGGTGAAATAATAAGTTGCATTCACACTATAAATGCTAAAAATGGAATTATTCATAATTTACATTCACAATATGAATCGATTCATATTCACAATGTGAATCTGACCAGATCAAAGTGAAAAAAAAAATTATATTGATGTTGATGTCTATTTATAGAGGATAGAAAAACTAAGAATTTTGTTATATTTAGTTTTTTTTATTTGAGAAAAAATAAACCTAAATATTAGAAAAAAGAGCAAAACAAAGTTGGTTTTTTGGAAAAAAAATTTATATTTTTATATATTAATATAGATGTCTATGATGGAAAGAGGATAAACAAATTATGAGTTTTGGTATATTCATTTTTTTTCGATAAAAAAAATGGCATAAAAATTTAAACGAAAAAAAGTAAGTGAGTTTTTGTTATAATCTGATGCATGCGCGTCCAATGTAAAACATCTACAACCCTTTCCTAAGCCATTGATTGTTTTAATTTCCGACACTCATGATTGGTTTTCTTGGTTCCTTATTAATAATGGTTTCTAGTAAACCTCAATATATATATATATATATATATATATATATATATATATATATATATATATATATGAGATGGTTCCATTGAGATTCTGAGAAAAACAGAGATCTTGATATTTAATGTCAGCAACATATCTTTCATTTGCCGCTCTAAAGCGCTAACATACCAACACCAATGTTTAATCATAAATGATTATACATATATGCTTATTCACAAAATGAAAAATCATATATGATTATAATGGTTGTGGCAGACGTAACATAGGTAGAAGTGATGGAGGTGGCAGTGGTGGGTCAGTTGGTTGGTGGCAGAGGTGATGGAGGTGGTGGTGCTTATGATGATGCATGATCATTTATAATTATAAGTCTTTCTCCATGCCGATACATTCGAGCAGTAAAACGGAAAATGAAAAATAGATGGTAGATGTTGAATTTCAAAGATCTTTATTTTTTAGTTGTACTTATATTATATAAGAATAACTAACTAATTGTTTATTTAAAAGAAAACATCTAATATAGTTAATTTTAGGAAATAAAATCAAAATTCAGAAGATGTTCTTTGTCATATATATATATATATATATATATATATATATATATATATATAGAGAGAGAGAGAGAGAGAGAGAGTCTGGTTCCGGTGAGAACTCAAAAAATGGTGAGGACTGCAAGGACAATTTTCCACCATCAATTTCGTCAATGGCACAAACATCAAACCAGAATACTTGACCGTGGTGCGTTAGCATGCGACCCACATCGGTGGTAACTAATACGAAGTCGATGATTTAATCAGGAGCGGCGAACGTCCATGGAACGTCATTTAAATGAGTTTTATTATTTATTTTTGTTTGTTTTGGTTTATTTTTGTTTTTTGTTTTTTACCTTTTATTTATTTATTTATTTTTTCATTAAAAAAATTCAATATTTTTTTAAAAATAGATGTATGTTCGGTTTTAATGTTTTTAATGTTTTTATCGTTTTTTTCAACAAATTATTATTATTTTTTTATTTTATTAATGTATTTACTACATACTTGTAGATATTAGTGTTTTTCTTTATTTTTGTTTTTATCTTTTGATTTTTTTTGAGTTTTTTGATTTTTTAAACTAAAGATCGTTATGAGTTTTTAATGTTTAACAATTATTAAATTTTAAATAAAAAAATTATTAAGGATCATAATATTTTTCGTTCATACTTTTTTTGAATCATATTATTTTTGGATAATAAAAATTTAAATCAAGTTATTTTGAATAATATGATTTCGGTTTAATAATATATTCAATTAAATACAGTTTTTGGTAAAAAAAAATTATGAATCATTATATATTTTGAAACATAAAAGATATAATTAATGATTATAAAATATTTGAGTCTAAATATTTTTAGATCATAACAAATTAAAGTTCATAAACAAGTTGAATTAATTTTTTTTTGAATCATCACATTTTCGATCTTATTATGTGTAATATTTTTTTTAAAAACTATTATTTCATAAAATTAAAAATAAATACTTCAAAAACTTATTTTGAAAAATTCTTTTTGTAAAGTCAGTTCTATATTGAGTAGAAGTATTCTTAAACTTTTATGATTTTTTGAGATTTTTTCCTAGGTTTTCTTATAAAAAAAATATTTTTTTTTCAAATTTTCATGATTGTGTTCATTTTATAGAAAGTTAAATTTTAAAACTTTGATTTTTTCAGATTTTTTTTTAAAAAAAAAAGGTTATTTCAGAAAAACTAATGAAAAAAAAAAAAACCCCACTTCCTCAGAAATCAACACGTGTCCTGATGAGTGGGGTCGTTGGCGCGTCCAGACGCATTTCGTCGGATTATACGATCTCTTTGCAATTTACATTTTACCCTCAAACATTACAATACTGGTCCCTTTTTTCCTGAGAATTACATAATTGCACCCTCATGTTTTGAACTTATTTACTTTTAGACTATTAAATGTCAACCATTAAATTTCAGCAATAAGTGACTTAGATTTGTCCTCAGATGAATTAAAGTACTTACCCGATCCGACTTTTATATATATATATATATATATATATATATATATATATATATATATATATATTCTGTTAATCAAACAATTAGTTAGTTATTCTAAGTAGAACTAAAACTAGACATTATTTATGTACAGTAAAAATATAACCATATAAAATTACATATTAATTTAAGTCACATATCCAAAATAATCGTAAATATAAACCAACTCTACCCTGTGTATTTCATTTATTCATCATTACTTTGTGTATTTCATTTATTCATCAACACATTACATCCAACAAAATATGCTATTAATCAACTTGAGCAAAACTAGATTAAGTGTAATGGTGAAGCCAAATACGAACCTGAGCAGCTAGGACCCCAAAATAAACAAACGTATATTCGAGCCATTTGGGGAGTTTGAGACTATGGTGGGACAAAAGTCGATGATAACTGAGAGTTATGCCTAGCATTCCTGTTAACAAATTGCCAATAAATGCAATCCAAAAAGCATCCCAAGTGAATGCAAATGGTGCAAAAAGGGCAAGTAGATGAAGAAAAGTGAACGATAATGTCATTTGGATGTCTACCGTATTCCATTCTCTACCCCAAAAATAGTTCCTAGTTCTTGTGATAACCACATTAGAAAACGGTATTTTTTTGGTGATTCGATTGCTTTTCAGTGTAGGAATTGGTGGGTGTCATCAATAGGTTTCTCATATTTCTATATTGTGGGAAGTAGTTGGTGTTTCTTGTGGCATGTGGTTATAAATAGCTAACTTTTAGGGATATTTATAATAATAACCTCATAATTATGGACAATTAATGTAAATCACCATATATTTTATACATTTTTTCAAAATAAACACAAAATTCAAAATATGGCATTTTGGGTTATCGTATGGTACATAATATGTATTTTCTTTCATTTCCATTAAACATTTATAAAAAAATTTATCTACTCCTTAAATCCGTAATGTTTTTCTGCCATCCGTTTTTCAATTAAGATGCACACTTTTATGTCCATGTCATGTAATATACTTGGTTCTTTTGTAAGTCTATTTTTTTTTAATTAAATTCTAATAAAAATAAACCTTTTCTGAAATTTCATGATACATCATTTTGGACTTCATCTGTAATGTTTAGTTTGAAAATCCGGATCCAATATGTACTTTTTAGTGAGAATAATTTCTTTTATATAATATAAATTCAGTATGAAACAAAATTAAAACAATATAAATACATACATGATGATTATTTAGATAAAGCAAAAAGAGATATGGACTACTTTTTTTATAATCTTCATAAATATATAGTCATTTATTATCCTCAAAATTTAGGATTCAATAGGGTAATTAAAGTTTACAAAGTTATATAATCTTACCCCTAAGGTTAACTTTGAAGAGCATTAGTAAAGTGATGAATATAGTTAAGGTTAATGATTTAGGAGGGTAATAAGATTTTAACTTTGTCCATATTAGGTCCTTAAGTTTTTATTTATTTATTTATTTATTTTTAAACCAACATAGTTGTTATAACTGTATAAAAAATGTAATAAAGTTTTAATTTTGTCCAGATTAGGTCCCTAAAGTCTTTTTATACATATTACACCAACATGGTTGTTATAATCGTTTAAAGAGAGGATAATAAAGTTTTAATTTTGTCCATATTAGATCCTTATTTTTAATATTTTTATGATTTCATCTAACTCTTTTATAATTTATATTAGTATCTAGCTAGATGACTTCCTCATATCATCTTCTCATTTTTGTCGCTCATTCACTACAACTACAGTTTCAATTGAAATGTTACATAACAATTTTTTTGTCTTTAAAAAAAAGAAAAAAAACTAATAATAATCATAGTCTTAATGATTAAGGCTATGTTTGGTGTGTCATAGCTCACTGATAAGCTAGTTTTTATTATTTTTTTTTATCTTTTTAAGTTGTCATGTTTAGCAAACCAAAAAATAGTTTATAAGTTAGCATTTTAAAAAACTATTTATATTAGTTTTCTAAAAATGACAAAAAAACTGACAACTTAAAAAAGATCGAAAAATAAACTAGTTTATCAGCTAGCTAGGCTTGTTCACTATTCGGATAAAACCGAATTATCCAATTAGACAATTTGGATTTGACTATTTGGTTAAGATATTTGGATTTTTTTATTGGTTTTCAACAAAACCGAATTATAATTTTTGATTTCAGATTGGTTTTGGTTTATAAAATAAGAACCGAATAGTCCTAAAAAACTGAATAAACATTTATTATTTATCTATTTATAATATATATCTATAGTTATTTATTAATTTTGTAATTTATTTTTTCAAATAAGTTCAAAACGATTCACCCGATAATAAAACATTAATATGCATTTTCTCTCAAAAGTTTTCTATCTATAAAATATTTAACTACAATATATCTTCTTATTAGTTGTTAATAAATTTCAAATCACTACTAAATAATTTGTTTTTACTTCTTGTGTAATGTTGGGTAATAGTATAATTATATGTCATTTTAAAATGTTTCGGTTTTTAAAAACCGAATTATAAACACCAATCCAACCGAATTGTAATTGGATCGGATCGGATCGGATTGGATTTGAATTTAGTTTGGACTATTCGGATCCATATTTTGAAAAGCGAAATCAATTTGGATTTACTTGATTGGATCGAATCAAACTGATCCATTCAAATGAATACCCTTACAGCTAGTTGTGGCACGCCAAACATAGCCTTAATCATTAAGACTTTGATAACTATTATTTATTTATTTTATTTTTTTGTAAAAATGACAAAAATTGTTATGTAACCTTTCAATTGAAACCGTGGTTGTGATGAATGAGCGACTAAAATGAGAAGATGAAATGATGAAGCCATCTAACTAGATACTAATATAAATTGTAAAAGAGTTACATGAAATAAAAATATATTAAAAATAAGAACCTAATGTGGACAAAATTAGAACCTTACTACCCCCTATTTAAACGGTTATAACAACCATATATGCGTAATATGTATAAAAAAGTCCTTAGGGACCTAATGTGGACAAAATCAAAACTTTATTACATTTTTTAAACGGTTATAACAACCATGTTGGTACAATATATAAAAAAAAAAAAAAAAAAAGGAACTAATACAGACAAAGTTAAAACCTTATTACCCCTTAAATCATTAACCTTATACTTAAATGCTGTCTAGTTTTAATTTCCTACAACCGGATAAACACGTGGCGAAAATGTGAATATAAGCGATTTAAATTGACTAGATTTGGGTTCTAATCTTGTTTCTTCTTTTTCCATATAACTGCTTCCGAATCTCTTCATGCTAGTTCTTGCTGGCTTGTTTTTTCATACAATTTTTGTTGTTCTTAACAAATCAAACATTTACTAATAATTTAACCTGATATCTATTATATTCGAAGACATATAATATTAAAATTACTATCTAAATCGATCAAATCTTAAAGAATTCTTATAGTTATAAAGACATAATAAAAATGCATATGATCTAAATGAATTTATTATATCCATTAGTGAAAAGTTGTTGAATCATTATATTAATTCAAATTTTAAAACCAAAATAAGAACCATGAGTTATTTATACAGAACATAATACAAACCATTTGATCTATGTTTATAAATTCAAACAAAAAATCTAGACTAAAACAAGGTTTAATGTGTGTTTATCTCTTTTTATAAACAAGAAGATATTTGAAGTCACACCCCCAAAATAGCAATCCAAGCAATACTTTAATTCTACTTCGCTTGAAGAACAAAAAAAAAAGGTAACCATTTAAAATTTTTGTGAGAGGGAGAGAGAGATTTAAAAATTTTGTGAGAGAGAGAGAGATTAGCATTGTCACCATGTGTTTATACAATTCACAGAAGAGTTTTTTTTAGTAAATTACACGAATGGCCCCTATGGTTTGGGGTAATTTGCGTGCTTGGTCCCTAACTTATTGTTTTCACTCGGAAGATCCCTACTGTTTGTTTATGTTACCCGCTTGGTCCCTACTGTTTGTTTTTGTTACGTGTTTGGTCCTTGTGTTATCTAAAAAGACTATTATTTAAATATGGAAAAATCGTGAGGTATGTAAGGTAAGGTGAGGGGGTGGGGGTGGGGTGTGTTTATTTAAATAAATTAAAAAATCAAGGGTCAAATAGTCTTTTTAGGTAAGCCAGGGACCAAACATGTAACAAAAACAAGCAATAAGGACCTTCCGAGTTAAAAAAATAAGTTAGGGACCAAACGCGTAAATTACCCTATACCATAGGGACCATTCATGTAATTTACTCAAAGGGTTAAGATTTTACTAAGCTTTTCCTGTCCAGAACGTCCTCACGACGTGAGCACTTGGGTGTCACGACGTGAGGATGATGTTCCTTGACCATTTCGTCTTATTAGGTACGGTCACGACGTGATAAGTGGCGGTGGGACTTTTGAGTGTAGATTTGACTTTGACCTTTGACCAGGGGTTTGACCAAGTTTGAATCGAGAGTATTTTGGGTAATTTGAGTAGTAAATTGAGTTGGGTCACAACTATTGTATAGGTAATCAGTAGAGTCAGTATCCAGAAGGGTGATTTGTTCATCTATCGTTTCAGACTGTGTGGTGCGTTTTCCTAACAGTACCTATGGGTCGAAGGAACCAAGGTCGGCCTACTAGATTTTGTATCATGGTATACTGGATTTCTGTTATGTTGAGTATGTGTTAGATTTGTATATTTATATGATTACCTATGTTCACTGAATATGCATTAGATTGGTAGATTTGCATGATTACCTGTTTGCTAGTTATTGATTGTTATGGTACATGTCAACATGTCATGATTGTTAGGTTGAGGTGATCCTGCTTTGTGCTGAAGGCCAAGATACCCAAGGCGGTCCAGATAGGCTGTAGACCCTGCGTAACGGTCTAGTCAGGCTGAAGGCCCGTAGAGTGGTCCAGATAGGCTGTAGGCCCTACGCGGCGGTCCAGTCAGGCTGAAGGCTCTTGTATACATGTGGTTATCTGTTTGATCGTGTGTGGTACATTAGGGGAACTTACTAAGCATTGGCTTACAGTTTCAGTTTATTGTTTTAGGTATTTCAGACGATCGTAGGAAAGCAAAGGCGTCATTGTGCACACATTCTCTCGATTTTATGATTATGGATTTTGGGATAGTTTGAATTTGATTTCTTCTCTTGGAAACACTGTTTTGTAAACAATTATGATCTATGGTTTGGTTTTAAAAAATTGAAATTTTTTTTTCTTAATTTTGAGATGCCACACACACACACACACACACACACATATATATATATATATATATATATATATATATATATATATATACTATATATATATATATACTATATATATATATATATATATATATATATATATATATATATATATATACACTAGGCGAATACCCGCGCGTTGCGCAGAATACAACAATATATTTGAAATATTTATAAATATATGTTTTTTTAAATATATCAATGACCTTGTTGTTTGCTCTTATATAATAAATCTTATAATAAGTTGGTATAAACATTGTTTGTTTTGAATTATAAGATAATATAGACATCTTTTAAAATTCTATAATCTCAGTTGTCTTAATAGCCTCTACCTGCGGGTTACTAAATGTATAAATTAAATATAATATATGGTTTAATGATATTTATAATTGTTGTTATGATTAATTAATTTTAAAAAGTTTATTTACTTGTCATTTTAATTTCTATCATTGTATTTAAAACATCAAATATTGTTTTTTGTTTTTAAAGGTAATAATATAATTTTTGCATATAATTTTACTTTTAACTATTGTTGTTTTAAGTTATTTTAAATAACGTATTTGGAAACCCTTAATTATTTTAATTTGGTTTAAAAAATTTAGCTTTTTAAAAATTTATTTGATGAATATTGTTAGTTTCTTTGATTGTAATTTTTAAAACAACAAACATTGTTTTTGTTTTTAAAGATAACATTATAATTTTTTATATAATATTACTTTTGACTATTTTTATTGTAAGTTATATTTAAGCTACTTATTTTAATATTCTTAATGATTATAAAAAATAATTTCATGGTTTTTTCGTTAATTTAGGTTTAACACTATAATTTAGAACTTTTAGCTATTTATAGAATAGTCTCTCGATTTTTTTAAGTTTATTTGAAATTTTGATTTTAAATTAACCGTTTAACATTATATTGAAATTAATAATTTAGCTATTTTGCATAAAATCATAAATTATACAAAATTTGTGACTTTAAAATGACAGTTGCTCACATACAACAACATATCTAAACTAATAAGTTAACTATAATATTTTAAAAAGTTATAGTCATAATTTATAAATATAAGTAAATAATGATATTTTAATATTGTAGTTTAGTTAATTTATTAGAATTTAGTTTTTGCATTAGTTTAACATTATTAACCAATTTATAATAAATATTAGAAAGAAATTGAAAAGTCATGGAGGTTTCAAATGCATGTGGTGCAAGTAAAAATGTTTCCTTTATAAGTATATTAGGCGAATGCCCGCGCGTTGCGCAGAAACACCTATATAGTTGAAATCTTTACAAATCAACTATGTTTTCTTTAAATATAACAATACGTTGTTATTAAATTTGATATAATAATTCGTATACTAAAGTGATATATTATATTGATTATTTTAAATTATATGATAGTGTATACATCTATTATAACTGCATAATCTCAACTGTTTGAATGATTTCTACTCGCGAGTTACTCATGAATAAAATTAAATATAATATATGGTTTAATGTTATTTATTGTTGTTGTTATTGTTAATTAATTTTTTTAAATTTATTTGCTTACCGTTTTAATTTCTATCATTATAATTATTTAAAACATCAAACATTGTTTTTTGATTTTAAAGGTAACATTATAATCATTTATATAGAGTTATTTTTAACTATTGTTATTGTAAGTTATTTTAAGCTACTTATTTGAAAACTTTTAACGATTATGAAATTATCGATAGGAAATATTTTAGTTAAATTGATATTATAATTTTGTTTTTGTATTTAGCACTACAACTTATCACTTTTAACTATTCACAAAATAGTCATTGGGTTTTTTAAGTGAAACTGAAATTTATATTTAAGTTGACACTCTAATGTTATATTTAAACTAACAATTTAAGTATTTTTTCAACACTGTTCAAAAGTTGTAGCTTTAAACTGATACTGGTTTACATACAACCACATATTAAAATTAATAAATCAACTATAATATGTTAAAAGTTAAAGACATAACTTTATAAATAGAAGTAAATATATTATTATAATATTGAAATTTAGTTTATTTATGATTATACTTTAGGTTTGATATTTATTTTACCTTATTAACCAACTTATAATCATTATTAGAAAGACACTACAATTTATCACTTTTAGCTATTTACAAAATATTCTTTGGGTTGTTTAAGTTAAACTAAAATTTATATTTAAGTGGATCCTATAATGTTATATTTACAATTTATAAATTAAGTATTTTATACAAATTGTTCAAAAGTTGTAGCTTAAAATAATAATGGTTTAAATCCAACAATATATTAAAACTAATAAATTAAGTATAATATATTAAAAGTTAAAAAAACATAACTTTATAAGTAGAAGTACAAATATTCTTTTAATATTGAAATTTAGTTTATATATGATTGCACTTTAGGTTTAATATTTATTTAATCTTATTAACCAACTTATAATCATTATTAGAAAGAAATTGAAAAGTCATGGGAGTTTCAAATGAATGTGGTGAAAGGAAATTCATGCGCGTTGCGCAGCGAAGATTAAAAATATATTGTTAAAATATTGAAAAATATATGTTTAAAATGGTTATGTAATTGACATTAACTTTGGGATAATATTTTTACACTAATTTATATATATATATATATATATATATATATATATATATATATATATATATATAATCTCAATTCTTTTGAACAATAATATTCATTGACATCAACCCACATTCCTCATTAATAGAATTAAATATAATTATCTATTTAGTATTATTTTTAACAATTATTATTATTGATTAATTATATTTTTACTTATGCGATTATTTTCTAATTTAAATAATGATGTTCATTTAAAATACAGTTTATTTATAGCTACATGTAATTTATAATTTGATGTTATTATCATTTAAAATTGTTATTCATTAATTTTAAACCACTTATTATTAATAATAGGTTAAATAAGACTTTTAAGAAACACTTAATATTATTATTAAATTGTGAAACATACACTAAATAATAAAGTGATAAGATAGACAATTTGCATTTCAAAAGAGACTTGCATTGATAATATAACATATCCATGTAATTTGATTTTATTATTTATAATTATTGCTTATTAATTTTAAAACCACTTGTTATTATTAATAAGTGAAAGAAACTTTTCAAAAGCACTTATTATTATAATTAAAATGTTAAACATATACTAAAATATAAAGTGATAAGATTGACAATTTGCATTTTAAAAAAGGCTTACATGGATAACTTGACATATCCATGATTTTTAATTAATTATTGTTTTGAAGCAACATGAACATACAAGCATGTATACAATAGTTAATTAAATATTATATATATCACATTCCATAACATATGATCGATAACATGAATCTAATCTAATTTACATTAAAATTTCAACCACAATATACAATGATTTTCTTAAAAGAATACTTAAATCAAGAAAATACATAAAATAATTAGTATATAACAAACTTACAAATTAAAAACTTCATAATAATATCATGGCTCAAAAAATTATTCAAAGCCCTCAAACCAACACAAAAAACTTTAAACTTGTTTTCTTTGTAAATTTTGTATGTGATTTGTATTTGTGTGTCTACTCAAAAAGATTGACTTTTTTATAGTAGAGTATCCATTAACTTTTTATTGAATATATTATAGAAGTTATAAAACCTTTGAATTGTTAATCATTATTAAGAGACTTTTGAGTGGTATTCATTAAAATAGGAGGTTTCAAATGCATGAGGTGTTTGCAAATTTTTATGGGGGTTTCAAATGCATGAGGTTCAAGGAAAAATGCTAGCTTTATAAGTATGTATGACTAGGCGAATGCCCGCGCGTTGCGCAGTGAAATAATTATGTAGTTTAATATGGTTATATATATATTATGGTAAAATAAACAGTTAGCATTCTTTTTAAGCATATGGTTAATTGAGAAGTTATGATTTTTAAAATAAATAAGATGCTAACACAATGTAATTAACAAAATTATTACATTATAATTGATATGGTTTAAGATATTCTGAATAGGTTGTGCATAAAGGTTGTATGCGATTAAATAGTATGTATATTTTTTGATTTACAAATAATTTATACAAATAAATAATGCAAAATTATTATTAGTTTAAAATTGTAAATGTGATGTTTATGTACACATTAGTATCTAATGTAATTATTCGATAAATGATTAAATATGGGTTATCATTTATGGTCGTATGCGTTTAGTTTCTTAAGTAAACTCCACATGTGTTTAATCACATTTTTTGAAAATTATTGAAAAGGATTAGAGAACTTACTTATTGCCTGCAATGTTTTGTAATTTAAGACATCTAATTTCACATTTTTTTCATTTTAGATTTTGTAGAACTTGTGAATTTCCGCCATTAAATCTCTATGCTCGAGTTTCTCATTCATTTTTTAAGGTTTTAAATCTTCTTTCATTCTTGGAGTTTCAGATTCTTCAAGAATTATGGGTAGACTTCCTGTTCTTGCATTCTTTAGTAAGATTGGAACAAATATAGTTTTGGAAACCTATCTGAAATGCAAAGGTTTTGATATTCTATCTTCAGACTTTAACTTCGGTAGAAAATATTGCCTTCACCGACCGATATTCATAATCCGTTTAGAGTATTTGAATTTGTACAAACTAATGGAGTGGAAGTTATGAAATGAATGATATAAAGGGATTTAATTACAATGCAGCTATAAAGGGATTTAATTACCATGCATCAGGAGCAAATTAAAAGAGTGGAAGGTATGAAATGAATGTCATAAAAGATTTAATTACCATGCAGGAGCATGTTTTGTTTCATCATTCTTGCCAAATTTTCATTTGGGAACATATTTATAATTACGTAGGAGCAAAATCAATTGTTCCTTCATGTCATGCTCTAAATTCACCATCCATAGTTCCATTCATAACTTCAAATTTTCAATTATATAAAGTGTGTGATGTGTTATTAATTACTTTGAAGGTGAAAAGGTGTGGAGGTTTCAAATGTATGAGGTGTTTGGAAATTTGTATGGGGGTTTCAAATGCATGAGGTGATTGGAAAAATGTTTCCTTTATAAGCATACTACGCGAATACCCGCGCGTTGCGCAGAATACAACAATATATTTGAAATATTTACAAATATATGTTTTTTAAATATATCAATGACGTTGTTGTTAGCTCTTATATAATAAATCTTATAATAAGTTGGTATAAATATTGTTTGTTTTGAATTATATGATAATGTAGACATCTTTTAAAATTCTATAATCTCAATTGTCTCAATGGCCTCTACCTACGGGTTACTCATAAATAAAATTAAATATAATATATGATTTAATGATGTTTATAGCTGTTGTTATGATTAATAAATTTTAAAAAGTTTATGTAACGACCCAAAAATCATGACCAAAAATTTCGTTTTTAATTTAATAATAAAACCACAAGTGACAACCATTCATTCAAAACATATCACAACAGAGTATCACGTCTAAAACATTATTTTATTTTATCAGAGTAAACATCCCAGGCTAAAACTCCTTTGGTGAGTGTGCCATGCGATCACCTCGAGCTCTTCCCTCCGCTACCGGAAGTACCTGAAACCACAACTGAAAACCGTAAGCGCGAAGCTTAGTGAGTTCCCCAACCGATCACATACCACATACATAACCACATATTGGGCCCCCACCCGCTACATCGGGACGTGCCCGGCATCGGACTAGCCCCGACATCAGGCCCCGCCTGGCATCGAGCCCCGCTCGGTATACAGATCTGTTTCTCTTAGGCCCCGCCTATCTCTGGGCCTCGCCCGCTAAACATATAAAACATATAACATAACACATAACACGTAAGCTAAACACACTCTATTGTATTCCTGCACTAAGGCCTCGCCTATCTTGGGCCCCGCCCCTGTCCTGCTACTGGCGAGCCATGGAACCCTGTCCATGATCCTGCTGATAGTGAGATACGGGCCCCCCGCCCACACTCACCTCTCTCCTATCTCGGGCCTCGCCCCTGCTCTGCTACTAATGAGATACGGAACCCCGTCCATACTCTGCTAGTGGTGAGATACGGGACATCGCCCACACTCACCTCCCTACCAGGCACATACAAGTATCACACAGACAACAAGTATAAACTATCATACAAGCATTCCTCGGGAACCCGCCCGACATCGGACCTTGATC
The DNA here is from genome assembly GCF_052849685.1 of Lactuca virosa. Taxonomy (NCBI): domain Eukaryota; kingdom Viridiplantae; phylum Streptophyta; class Magnoliopsida; order Asterales; family Asteraceae; genus Lactuca; species Lactuca virosa. Next base: position 123,922,845 of record NC_136430.1, on the reverse strand, counting down.
CGGAATCACATACTAGCATACAGTGCCTAGGGCTAACCCCCGAGTCTTCCTACTCGTAAACTACATGGGTCGGCATTGTGGCAGTAGACCCATTCACACAATGAGGAGACTCACCTCGCGCTGCTGAACCCTGCTGATACTCCTCTGGCTGCTGACTGGCACTTCCCGAACTGCTGACCCCTTCAACTTTCCGAACTACCAATACCAAACATCACTTAGACCAATACAATAATCCTTCTTAGGGTAAAATGACCATTCTTCCCCTAAACCAACTTGGTCCATATCTAAGGCCCAAAACTAAGGCCCAATACTAGGTAAGCTTCTCAAGCCCACTAGTAGCCCACTAATGGCCCAATTTGCTACATTGGGCCCAATCCCTTAATGAGCCTTACCCTAAGCCCAAAATATATTCCCTGGCCCATATCATCTGACTTCTGCTGGCCCACTAAGGCCCAAGGTCCAAAGCATGGCCCAAACCGAGGCCCAATAACTCGAAGCCCAAACTGCCAGAGTACGCGGGGCGTACACTCACGTACGCTAAGCGTACTAGGCAAATGGTGCGTACGTCGGGTGTACTTGAATGTATGTTGGGCGTACTGCCCCTGTTAAGACACTTTCTCATTAAGTGCTTAATACTCCACTCCAGAGGCTACCAACTCAGATCCAGGTCCTTTTCCATGTCTTAATCCATAAAGTCACTAACTTTGTGACTTGCAACCCACCAAATAAGCCCAAACTCAAAAGGTGAGAACATACTTCCATAACAAGGGCTAAATATCATGCATGAACTCATTAGGACCATCAAGATTGAAACTTTACTACTTATGGGACACTTTTAGCTCTGAGGGTGGCAACCCCAAGCTCAAAAACGAAGTTGCACCAAAAAGGTCCATTCTTGGGACCAAATAACCCCAAAACCACACTACACTAGATCTAAGCGTTCCTAAGTAAAGTTATGAACTTTATACCTCCAAAGAGTTCCAAATGATGATGCTATTCCAAATCTATAAGCTCCAACTTCCAAAGTTCTTCCTTAACAACTTCTTATTTCCTCTTCCAAGCTTAAAACCACCAAGATGAGCTTCCCAAGGTCAAGATCTCACAAGAATGAAGGGATGAGGAATTCTAGGGTTTCTCTGAGGTTGGGGAGGCTGATAAGGAGGCTAGGGTTTGAGCCATTTTGTTCTTTATATAGTGGCTCACCCTAAAATTAGGGTTTCTGGACACTGGACGTACGTTGGGCGTACTTCCTGTACGATAGGCGTACGCCTAAGGCACCCGCGACCATTTCCCTTTGTACGCTGGGCGTAACCCAACCTTACGTTGGGCGTACCCAGCTAAACACATGCGTGCACTTCATGCATGCAAGGGACTGCCTTGCCAACTTTTCCATTAAGGGACCATAAATGTTAACAACTTCAAAATGCTATAACTCCTTCATCCTAAGTCCGTTTCCGATGAACTTTATATCCACGAAAAGGCGGCGAGAAGCCCTACGCTTCTAGCGACACACCCCGACCCAAAACTTCTCGAATAAAACTCAGAACCCATGAAAGAACAAAACGCCCCTAGCCTTGGCCTCTGAAATCCATAAATGAATACTTTCAGAACACGGTGTTACAAATCTCCCCCACTTAAACTAAACTTCGTCCTCGAAGTCTTTCCTTACTAACACCCATCTCCCCATCAACTGATCTGCGGAACGCAACCGATGATTCTACGCGCGAAACAACATTCCCAAGACACTGGAAACCAACCCGGTCTTTCATTATGAAGAAGACGAACTTTAACTTCCACAAACCCCAAGCTACATCACACACAAGAACCATTATGATAGACACTCCTGCCCGAACACCATACTGCCTCTTGCCTTATCTTCGAAAGAGCGGGGCCCTCTCAAGTCCGAACCTTTTTGTTCACCGTCCGGAATACCGGATTTCCTCCGGTTACTGAACCCAAGCTCAAACTCTCAGTCGCTCCCAGCGACCTCCGAAGAAACTTCGGCTATCTAAAACTGCTCTATCTACCTCACCAATCTGGCTCCCTGAATCCTGGGATCCTCGATCCCCCTAACTTGGCCCTATGGTCTCAACCAGGTCCCACCTGCGCTGCTAAAATCTCACGGGCCTCGCCTACGGGTCTCACCCAAACTTTATCTTAGAGCGGTCTCTCCTTCAAGTCTCACTTGTCTTGCTACTATCGCAAGGGCCTCGCCCACGGGTCCCACCCAAACCATACTACTGAGCGACCCTGTCCTCGGTCTCACCTATCTAGAGATACACGAGTCCTAAACCATCCTGAATCCTCAACGTACTATCCTTTCTCGGTCTCTATCAGGATGACTAGGAGATACGGGCCTCGCCCACACTCCGCTAACTAGTAGATACGAGCCCTCGCCCACACTCCTCTAACTGGCTACTAACAAATGTTGCGGCTATCCCGCAGTCTTACCACACTTCCCATGTTGTCTCTACACTGACTACTATCCGAAAGCATCCCATGCCGGACATTCACTCAATCTGCATTTTGACTCACTCGAGTCCTGCTGGCGATCCTCCAACCTGGTTTCCCAAACCAGCCATCGGCTAATCATGAATATACGAACTCAACGTTGGGAAGTTTCCCAAACTCCCAGCTCACGTGCTCCTCAATCCGACCAGCTACTTGGGCTGCTTTCCTTCTCATCAAGGATGCGCACTCATCCCAGTTTTGTACTTACTCCTGCTCCTGACTACTCGGAAGGTTCTCCCCCACTTCGATTCAACTAGATCCCTATAGATCCCAGCTTGGAAAGGATCCCCAATCCTTTTCTCCATCTAAAGGTCGATCTGCTGACAACCACGCTTACCACCGCTAGAACTCCAAAACTAACCAATACCAAACCCGAACCACTCTTGCAGACTAACAAAACGCCTCTCGATCCCTACTCACACTTACTACAGTGACTGCATCCTGAGAACCTGCTCTAAAGGGAAACATATTCGAACTACTAGTCTCACGTTCACGGTATACAGATGGCATATAACTCATTTGTAGGCAGGAAACATAATATTCTAAAATACACTTACTAACATTGATGCAATACCATACCAATATGATCATGAATAAAAACTGACAGGAAAGCAAAAGATACATACCTGCAACGTCCGGTGCTGCTCGCGCCTCCACTGTAGACAACTGAAAAGCCATGCTACCCACTGCAGGCGCCTCCGCTCGGACCTGACGGCCGTCGGTGATCCTCAAGGTCGCAGGGGCAGGTGTCATCACCTGTCTTGCTGGAAGCAAACTTTGACACTGGGCCTTCTTGTGGCCCCTATGACTGCAATGGAAACATATCAGGTCTGATCCCTGAGAGGTGATAGCAGTACAATCCCTGTTGAAATGACCAGTCCGGCCGCACTTGAAGCAGCCAGAATCACCACCACTACCACTCCTGCACACACCCTCGTGCGTCCTGCCACACTTGCCACAATGACTGCGGCCCTGATAATCCCTCGATCTCGCGTCCGAACCCTTGGGTCTCTTGCCTGAACCTGTGGCTACCTGAACCTCCTCCGTCTTCCTCTTCCTGAGGTGCTCCAGATCGATCTCCCTCTCCCAGGCCCGAGCAATCATATCCTCCAGCGTCTTACAGTTGGACCTGCTCACAAACTCCCTGATGTCACTCCTCAGCATCTCGTGATATCGGGCCTTCTTCATCTCCTCGTCCGCGACATACTGTGGAACAAGAAGAGCCCTCTCACTGAACTTGGCGGTGATCTCCGCCACTGTCTCTGTAGTCTACCGTAAATCCTGAAACTCTCGTGCTAACTGTTGCACCTCAATCACTGGTGCAAACTCGGCCTTGAACCTGTCCGAGAAATCACTCCATGTCATCGCGTCCAACGCGGCATCATCCCCAATGGCATGACCAACCTCCTCCCACCAATCCCGTGATCTGTCCTCCAGAAGACAGGAGGCAAGTCGGAACTTGTCCCCCTCGGGACACCGGCTCGTACGGAAAGCGTTGGCGACATCAGCCAACCACCTGCTGCTAGCAATGGGGTCCCTGGCCCCATGATAATCTGGAGCTCCACTGTTGGGTTATGAGCATTCTAACAATCCTAAGTGTACATGCAACCCTAAATACCTTGGATCTATGTTTTCTCTATTATACATACAATTACGAACATCCAAGGTATTATCCTAATCTAGCATACAAAATAATAAATATAACAAGATAGAATACATACCTCTTTGATGTAGAATGTCTTCATGAAGCTTGAGTGCCTAGTGCCCCAAGTGTGACACCTCAAATGGTTCACACAACACCAAATACACTTGGAATAACTTGAGAGAAACTTGAACACTCCTTGAAATCGTCTAGCCCTCACACTCACACATTAGTGCACGATTTCTTGAGCCATGGGATTCTTTTATATGGTGGCTATTAGGGTTACACCATGTAACTCATAACTTTACCCATTCCTTATGCTCCATGGATTTTAACCTCCATGGAGTATCCGTGGGTCACCCCATGGACTTAGTCCAACATAAGGAATCTTGGATCACAAGCCCACATATATAAGAATGAATGATTTACACAATCAACCCATATATTTAATTAGTCTCCTTTTGATCACTTAATTAATTCCAAATTAATTCTTGATCAATACTAATTAAATAACCTTATTAATATATTAGAACTTATAATATATTAACCAACCTTAAGTGTTATTTCTCTCATTATAGTCTATCCAAATGCATGATGCCATGCAACCCAAATGGACCATGTCGGGTCGGGTCAAGTCTTACCAATTATAGTTATGGACTTAGACATTAATCCAACAGTCTCCCACTTGGATAAGTCTAAAACTATTATTGCGTATGACTTCAGGAACCGATCAGCAATCGTAGCTCTCAAAAGCTTATGTCGAACTCTGACCTTGTCGATGAACTCTGACCTTTGTCAATGACTTGTCCATTAGATAAGGGATCATATATTCCTCCATTCTAGATATCATATGGACTGAGACATGGATTATCAATCATTCTCCCTGTCCATTTGTTGTTTCCCGATTTCCGATTCATTATGACTGACTGATTGAACAAATCAAATCAGTCCTGGCTTGGCCAAGCACTCACATGTATCATCTTTAAATCATCGAGGGGCCCACAGATATCGCTTTTATCCCGAAGGTAAAAGGAATGGATAAACTTCGACTCATATGGCTTGTTCTACTACTTGTTGAATCATACACAAAGGCACGTTTTATAACATCGAGTTACCAAATGCGTTTTCGTGCAATCAATGTATAACCAACTCATAGTAACAACTCATATCTCTAGGTTTGAAGAATATAAGATATTATCGTCTCATGATCACTCGTGATAAAATCCATGAAGTGATTCAAATGAGCGCGGGTTGAATCCAATACTCAGAACTTATGAGCACTCATGAGTGTTGTAGCACCACTTTGTCCACCAACTTGGACCTCTACAAACCAACCCATGACAGTCTTGATTCATATCTACTTCCAACATATGACCGACTGTGGATGGTTTGAATAACTTAATCATTCAGGAAGAGCGACTTAGTTATTCTGGAAGTCAAAACATGCAAAGTGAAACACAAGAATAAATGAATCAAATATGGTATCCAACCCTATGAATATAAATAAACACTTTTATTTATCACCATACTGATTACTCATTATTCATTGTTTCGGTTTTATCAACTTTATACTTGAATTTAAAACAATAGTTGTCCCATGCTCCAAGCATGTACACTATGTTTTCTAAACACTAGTCATGCCATACACCAAGTATGCATACTATGTTTGTCTATGATCTTTACTTTGTAAAATAGATCAATTGAACATCACTCCAATGATCCTTTTTTCACAGTCCCAAATCCTTACTGCAAATGCAAGAATTCCAAATTCATGCCATTTACTGAAATCTGTTAGATTCTAAACTTATATGCATTGATCCTCTTAATGATTATGCACAAAGTCAGAAAGACTTGACAACAATCATTACAGAGCATTCCAAAGGAGATCAGCTCCTTGGAAACATCCTTCTTTCATTAAGTTTCCTAATCTTACACAGATTGAATAATTTCTAACTTTGAAACATTTCCATATTCCATTTTGACTATCACTTCTGAACAAGAGTTGCCTCTTTACAGATTATGTCAATATGGTCCTTCCAGAATTAACATTATACTTCCAACTGTCCTTGAGCAACCAATCTTTGGTAAACCTTAGATTGTCCTCAACAATTGCTTAATCATTTTAGTCATATCCAATTCTAGACCTTTTCCCTTCATAATGCCCCAGGCATTTGGAAAATTTTAGAAAGGATGAATATAGCACATGTAATCGATCCTATATCCGAAGCATATGGGACACGATTCATGATGTCTCACATAAAGACTAAACCATTCTTTTGCTATAATATTTCCATTTCAATTTGCCAAGTTCTCAAAATTCAGATTATGAAAAGGGATGTCGTAATCATAATCGAATTTTAGAACGCAAATAATGGACCCATATATAGAATTTCCTTATGTTGAGCCATTCCAACATGAAATTCATATATATATCCCTGATTAAATACGATTAAAATCTCAATCTAAGCTTTTAGAATTGAAATGAAGTATAATTTCCTCTCCCTTAATTATAGCAAAACAACTTTTTCAACCCCTGCAACCTCACGAATTGAAACTTTTGTTTTCTATAATTAACATTGCTACCTTGCAACCTTTGTCATAATTATCATGCTCCCACTAACATGATGATTATTAGCATAACACTTATGCTCCCACTAGCTTTGACATGTACTCAGAAATCAGCTGACTTTCTTACCAAAGTTCAGATTTCTGATACTAGATTGTTTTGATAAAACTTTATCAAAATCATACACCTCTCTTAGATAGCTCACATGTGTGTCTAAACAATTTTAGAACTATGAAAAGGGATCCGTAATCATAGTCTCAATTGTTTAGACCTTTGCCACTTCTCACAAGTCCATGTTAGTGTGCCGGTAAACCACACACACTCCACTAACGACTTTGAGAATGCAAATATCACAATTGCTATCTAGCTAAAATCTACTTAGTGAAAGTGTTTCCTCACCATCATTTTCATGAATCGGAGAGAAACCTTATGACACTTAGATTTAATAGTATATGTGTTCTTATCCATGTGAATTTGTCAAAACCATAATCACAAGACAAGGTTAGTGACAAATCCAAACTTATATTGATTAAACTTGTGCAATCTTAAATTCTTGCCATTTGGCAGCTCAGGTGCCTGCCATTGCTTCCAAGTAGTTGTGTAACCAATTGAGAACTCTCAGAACTCCTATGCAAAGCCAACTTGAATAGGCACAAAAATTTCAACACGATAGGTTATAAACCTCAAGTCGTGTGCTAGTGAAGGACTTTAGGTTTTATTCTTGATTAAGTCTTGAAACTTTCAAGAGCTTTAAAACTCCCACTGTCCTCTTGACATATAAGACTCCCTTGTCAAATATTCAAGAGATAGTGCAGATTCTTTTTCAAGACTAACACTTTACACAATTGGCCTAAGTTGGTCTCTGTTTTATCCAAAACATCACAACTTACCAATTTCAAATGTACAAGAGTATATAACCTTTTACTCTTACATTTGACTAGTGTTAACAAACCCTCTTTAAGATATGTCACTCAAGTTACAATCTTGGAGTATGACTCTAAGAATTGTTTTGGAACGAAGTATGACTCATCTTTTTGATTTAACCATTTCAACAATTTTTGACTCCTCTTCTTAGTCATAAGAATGCACTAAGATGACTTTAGAGGACCAATTGTGATATGGTATCTTAATCATTAAGATGATCATAAACATGATACTAAAGTACTCTCCCATCTTTTCAGATTTGAGAAACTTTTATCTTTCTGCCATACTTTGATTCTTCTTATTCGTTCTGTCTCACATTAAAACTTCTCCAATGCTACAGACTTATACTTAAACTTATAAGTATAACCATATTTACTAAACTTAAGTAAATCATGACGAATAGTCTTCTTGATCTTTTGTGGTGGACTTGACCAGTGCACAAGAATGTGTACTCGATCCCTTAGTCCTTTCCTTATTGACATAAGGAATTAGTCTTAATTTTCCAAGCAGAAAGTTCTCATTCATCATACTATACAACTTGCATGATTCCAAGTTTCGGTCCAATTGAACCTTGGGTGATGAGAATCTTTCCTTATTTGGTAATATTAGACACTACCACAACCGAAAGAATCAAATCCATTTTTCCAATATTGCTATCAATGGAATCTTATAAGCAACAACTTTTCACAAATGCCATTGTAAGGATACTTAAAATAAATAAAATCAAAACCTTTTTCTTTTATTTTAAAACTTTGCGGAAAAAACTTATCCTTACAATCCATATGAAAACCTTGTTGTTATCTATTCCTAAGCAATATAAATATCATAACTCTCAAGTAATAGCCCAAAATTCTGATCACCGAACCATGCGATTGAAATCCATCTTCGCGATCAGAATCAGCATGTACTTAATAGAGTTAGACAATGGACTTTACCTGAAGTAGAGCCAAACTTATTGACTTTAACATCCTTAGGTAAATTTGGCAGCTTCGTAACCAATGCCCCTTCCTTTGGCAATAGTTACCTATGGACCCTTGATAATGGGACTATCTCAGACTTCGCCTCTCTCTTTACCATTGGGTCAACCGAGTTGACTATGGCCGATCCCTTTCCATTGGGAAGAGAGAGCTTTACTGGATATCCAATGTCATCATTGTCAATGTCCATAGCGTTTTAGGAAGTTGATCTTAGCAAATAGATAAGATCATTAAGGGTCTAGTCTTAGTCTGTTTCATAGGATTCCCAAAAGAACTCACTATGTGACTTAGAAAGTAGTTGAGCCACCAACTTTCTCAAGACTTTGACTCCCAACTCTCCCGGCTTGTCAATATGTGACTACATCTCCAAGATGTGATCACACCTAGACCTTGCCTTGCCAATAGGGCTTGAGTGACCTTAAACTTTTTAGGAACTTGTGGGTTAGGGAGAATAATTGGAGGAGGTGAAAAAAGTATGATATCCATGGGACATCATCTTCATTTAGGAAAGCTTGTTTCAAGAGATTTGGGAAGATCATAAATGTCTAGACCAGACATCTTTTTGGGAGATATTCAAGATAGTTGATTTAAAGTCCTTAATATGACACCCAATATGAAATATTAAGGCTAGGACCCAACAAACTATTTTATAACTTAGAAGAGGGATGCCGTAATCCAAGCTATAAAATATTTGAAGGTAGGTGAATGACGATTCACCAATTTCCACCATGAAAAACGAAATAATTTATTAGGTTTTAATTGGATTTGAAAGTCCTAGATCTTTGAGATTCATTGAACTGTTCAAAGGCATGTTTCAATCTCGAGTGTGCCCTTCAGGTTTTGTGACTGGGATGCCGAGGATCACAAAACAAGGTGTGAATAACCATGCAAATATACTTGGTACCCTTAATATTTAGCCCTTAATCAGTGTGTCGGTTAACCACACACGCTCCACCGATACTATGATAAATATTAAGTTACCCTTTGCCTACCTTGTTAAGTCCAGGTTAGTGTGCCGGTTAACCACACACGCTCCACTAACGACTTAAGCAAAGTGCAAAGTGTAATTTCATGGGTTAGCACCAAATTCACATTTTCCTAAGTAACTAAGATTGGGTATTAATAAGAGTTTAGTTACTTAGTATTTATCATTAATACTTTTAATGAAAGGATAATTATAGTCCTTGTCCTACCCGTTCGGCTAACGACCCTCCACCAGTCAAGGAAGCGGTGGGTGAGAGTGGACACCCATTAAACTGCCATTTTATAGGCAGTAACCTTATACCCCCCCCCCCCTTATAGACCGGCTTCATGAATGAGGCCTACTAACGGTAAGACTGACTTTACTCTTATACATATATATAAATATTATTAACTTATAATATTATAAAGTATAAGGGTTGAATTTTAACTTTTAAAATTCTAAGGGCGAACTTGGAATTAAAGTATTCATAAGTGAAAACTTTTCAAATTCCAAAACTTGAGGGCAAGTTTTGAAACTATTCAAAACAAATTAATTCCATAACTTATGAGTTTAAAGTAGTTTTAATTAAAAAAAAAACTCTTCAAGTTCCATAACTTGAGGACAAGTTATGGAAGACTTTAAACTAATTAATAAAAAAAAATAACTTTTTTTTATTGTAACTTATGGAACTAATTAAGGTTACACTTTTTTTTTTTTAATTTAATGAAGAGACTCTTGAACCTCCATAACTTGAGGACAAGTTATGGAGTCATAAAACCATTTAATTAGAACTAGACTCTTCATTTTGTAACCTTTGCCAACTTTTATGAGTTTTATGATTCTTAAATGTGACTTTTCATATAACTTGAGGACAAGTTACAAAAACACACTTTGGAATCAACTCTTAGATTAAAATGGATTGAAAACAACTATTTCACACAACTTTTCTATTAATCTAAGAACCTCATAAGAACAAGATAATTCAAATCATCAATCTTCAAGAAATTAGCATGAACATACAAACTAATACAAATCTTGAAATTATGACAATTATCTTAGAAATTGGATTAGCATGAACATTACCACATCAAAAACAAGTTTATAAGTCCAAAAACATCTTAGGGTAATGTTCCTAGTCCAATTCCAGCCAAAACAATCGAATATATGCATCCAACTCGATTTTTCAGCTACTTTTGCAAGTATAACAAGAAAACAAGCCTAGGCTCTGATACCACTGTTGGGTTATGAGCATTCTAACAATCCTAAGTGTACATGCAACCTTAAATACCTTGGATCTATGTTTTCTCTATTATACATACAATTACGAACATCCAAGGTATTATCCTAATCTAGCATACAAAATAATAAATATAACAAGATAGAATACATACCTCTTTGATGTAGAATGTCTTCATGAAGCTTGAGTGCCTAGTGCCCCAAGTGTGACACCTCAAATGGTTCACACAACACCAAATACACTTGGAATAACTTGAGAGAAACTTGAACACTCCTTGAAATCGTCTAGCCCTCACACTCACACATTAGTGCACGATTTCTTGAGCCATGGGATTCTTTTATATGGTGGCTATTAGGGTTACACCATGTAACTCATAACTTTACCCATTCCTTATGCTCCATGGATTTTAACCTCCATGGAGTATCCATGGGTCACCCTATGGACTTAGTCCAACATAAGGAATCTTGGATCACAAGCCCACATATATAAGAATGAATGATTTACACAATCAACCCATATATTTAATTAGTCTCCTTTTGATCACTTAATTAATTCCAAATTAATTCTTGATCAATACTAATTAAATAACCTTATTAATATATTAGAACTTATAATATATTAACCAACCTTAAGTGTTATTTCTCTCATTATAGTCTATCCAAATGCATGATGCCATGCAACCCAAATGGACCATGTCGGGTCGGGTTAAGTCTTACCAATTATAGTTATGGACTTAGACATTAATCCAACATCCACAAGCCCTGAACTCTCGGAATGTCAGTGTACGCGCCCCCATCATGGCCACTATCTCAGTGCAGAAGGCTCCCAGCCTCTCATCCAAAATCTCTAGTATTCCCTCCTTGACCGTACCAAAGATCACAGGAGTCTGGTCTAGAATACTGCGAGTAATCTCAACTGATATAAACTCCATCATCTGCTCCCCGAGCTGATCGGCTCCTGAACCCGAGCCTGATCCCTCACATGCGCCTGATCCGCCCAGTGGCCTACCTCGTAGTGTCACCATGCTGAAAACATGCCATAACAACCATCAGAATACACATCACTACTAAGGGATCTCACGCACTCACTACAAGTTCTCTGGTCTTATCTCAGCCCTTCTTGAATCGAGTACAGATCCTCTGCTTTCAGTAGTATGGGCCCCTACTACCTTCCACATCTATCCGTACTTTCCTCAAGAATTGCCTCGACTACACCAAGTCCCTTTCACCGCTACTAACAATGCTCCCAACACTACTCTCATCCTAGGTTTTCCCTAAGGTAACCTCCAACCCGCACCCAATCCTCAGCTACTGAAGGTATCTTTATAATGCCAATTAGCCACTACCTGAATACCATCATATGTGACGAGGCTCAGATAATCCTTCGAGTAAAGGACTCCTCCCTACAACGGTTGGACTCAAACAAGAGCTGTGCAATAGGGCCAAATCCAGCACTCTGAGATTATTCAACCCTGGTCACATGTGACTTGACGCATTCACCTAATGGCTAATTCCCATCACTCAGAGTCCCACAAAGCACAAAGCAAGTAGCATTCAGACAAAAAGGGAAATCTAACCAGAACATAATCAAGCAATTCTATCCCCACAACAAGAATTTGTACTAGCATGCCATGCTAATCTCATATTATCAGGCATAACCTAAACAGGCTATCCTACCGCTGTCTAACCGATACTAGCATGCAGTTCACAAACACATATAACAAGCATATAAGGCATCCTCCTAAATCCTTAGCCCTAAATCTAGCATGTTGATCACATAATCATATCATAACATAAACTTGTATGGATAACTTGGGAAAACTTACTTGAGCTCAGCTGATTGCATGCACTACACCCTTTTTCTCTTTTCAATTCTTTTCCTTTTCTCAGAACGCGTTTTTATAAAAATGATTTTCTTTTGAAAATTTTCATACCATGCCCTCAGTTTGAGTTCAGTCACACCCGAGGGTATGCCCGAATCCCTCAAACCAAGGCTCTGATACCAACTTGTCACGACCCAAAAATCATGACCAAAAATTTCGTTTTTAATTTAATAATAAAACCACAAGTGACACCCATTCATTCAAACATATCACAACAGAGTATCACATGTAAAACATTATTTTATTTTATTAGAGTAAACATCCCAGGCTAAAACTCCTTTGGTGTGTGTGTCATGCGATCACCTCGAGCTCTTCCCTCCGCTACCAGAAGTACCTGAAACCACAACTGAAAACCGTAAGCATGAAGCTTAGTGAGTTCCCCAACCTACCACATACCACATACATAACCACATACTGGGCCCCCGCCCGCTGCATCGGGACGTGCCTGACATCGGACTAGCTTCGTCATTGGGCCCCGCCCGGCATCATGTCACACCCCCAAACCTGAACGGCGGAAACATTCGGGGGCGGATGACGTCATGTACAATATCATAACAATTGAATAGTAAAGAAAGTACACACCACCATAATATATATTTGAAAAGTTTACATGATTGTTGTATTACATGGTTCGAAAGAAAAATACAATATGATGCTCCAAAAGATGTTACTAACGCCAGATCATTAGTCCCCAAAAGTAGTTGCTAACCTGGTGTTTTGCGATTTCCTGAGAATACAAGTTATTTCAAAGAAAAAGTGTCAACAATTAAGTTGGTGAGTTCATAAGTAGATATTTGTGTAAATGTATGCCATTCGAAAGTTCACGTTTGTTTTCCAGAAAATCCGATATTTTCTTATTAGTTGAATGGAATGTAGTCTTAGTACCTTAAGACGAAAATTGTATAAGTTCTTTTACTTAAAGAATGACGCTTTGAAATAAATAATCGTATTTGTTTCCAGAAAGTTAAATTGTAAATCGTTTACTTGTAAAATGATGATGTTTATCCCGGAAAATCCTATATTTTCCATGAGTGGAGTTGTAGTCTAATATGAATCAAGACCGATGTTTTCTTATAAAATGAGTTATGAATTGTTGTTTGTATTAAATGAATGTATTGAACCAGGAAAATCCTATATTTTCCTAAAAGTGAAAAGCAGTCTTAAATGTCCAAGACTGTAACTTGTAAGCAAATATGTCAGGCTTAAAATGATGATGTATAGTTTTATTATAAATCAAAACTATAGGAAGCTTGTAATTGTACGTAAAAGCAACTGTAATATTACTTTTCCCGTAAAATCATATTACCATAATAATTGTCTATCCTGTGAGTTTCCATAACCGTACTAAGATGAATTTGCCTGCAGCGACGTTCTTCAGGCGTCGAAATGTTATGATATTTGTCACCTCGCGGAGTGTAGCTAACAGTCGGGGCGCGGGATCATCAGTCACGTATAGATCTATACACACTTATCACGTTCTCCGGACGAGAGACTTTGGTTATAAAACAGGGCTTTCTAGTGGTACCTTGATAGGTATAATGAAGACGAATGACTCACATATTCTCAATTAAGTCACGTATTTTGAAATGTATATGAATGATTTCTGAAATGATTAACCTTTCTACAGTGTTGACAAAGGCATAATAATGAGTTGTATTTTCTTGTATAAACATAATGTTATAGTTGAAATGGTTACCCTTGGTATGATGAAGTATGCAGATATATAAATAAAACATATTTCTATTTATAAAACATATTGTATCCCATGAGGGTAAAGTTGTGATGTGTGATGTTTTGCATGTTAACAACTTCATATGATAGTTATAACAATAATATGAAAAGTATAGGAAAAGATTGATGTTTTTCACACGAATTTAACCGTGTGTTTACTTGTATTCCCCCCGCTTAAAAGTGTTTAAAAGTATTTAAAAGTATTTGAAAGTGTAGTAATAGGGGTATGAACTCACTTGGTAGAAGTGACGTTTTGATGAAAACAATACTTTGCTTGGGCAGCACTTCGACCGGAAAGACGTCGATTTCTCAGAAATCTCGGGAACTTCGGGACTTCGGGGTTTCTTCAGGGCTTCGACACATAACCGGGGCGTCGGGGTAGTCTTGGGATGCTTCACACATAGTAAAAGTAGAAAGGGAAGTAGAGTTGAGAAGCCTAAACCCGAGACCTTCGGTTTCTATTTATAGTGAGTGATTTTGGAGTTCACGTCGCGAACATGAAGATGTTCACGTCGTGAACTTGGTTTTTATCCATCCGCTGACTCGACTTCTGACAGCCCGACTCTGGAACCCATCCATCACTGGCTCACGTCGTGAGTCCTCTGACAGTGTGGGAATTCGTGTCCCGAACTTCAGAAATTCATATCTCTCGTATACGAGCTCCGATTTTTACGTTATTTACATCCACACGTAGGTGAGATTATGCTCTACAACTCTCGTTTAGACTCCGTCGGCTAGTTTTGATTTTATTTTTAATATTATATTTTTAACAGGTCGGGACTGGAAAAGTCCGTTAAAAATCCATAACTTCCTCATCCGACGTCCGTTTTCGTCTGTCTTTTTACCGTTGCACTAATATTGTCGAGATCTTCGATTCTTGTTAAGGTTGTGTTGGCCAAAAGTCGCTCGATCTCTATTTCGAGTTTTTAGCTGTCTACCGCTATATCCAAAACTTAGGAAAATCATAACTTCCTCATACGAAGTCAGATTTGAACGTTCTTTTTATCTACGTTTACGGTTTAATGATATCTACGACTTTCATTTAAATTCCTAAGGCTAAAAAGTATTTTATTGAAATTTCGTGTTTTACGCTTAACAATGTTTTGCCGGTTTTGTTGCGGATTTTCGATTGGTCATAACTTCTTCGTTATAACTCGGATTTTAGTGTTCCTTATATTTCTGAAAACCTTGTTATGATCTCTACCACTTTATCTAACCCAATTGAGATTTTTGAACAATTTATTTTTGACCTGAATTTGACTGGTGTTACACATCAGGCCCCGCCTGGCATCAAGCCCCGCTCGGTATACAGATCTGTTTCTCTTAGGCCCCGCCTATCTCTGGGCCTCGCCCGCTAAACATATACAACATATAACATAACACATAACACGTAAGCTAAACACACTCTACTGTATTCCTGCACTAAGGCCTCGCCTATCTTGGGCCCCGCCCCTGTCCTGCTACTGGCAAGCCATGGAACCCCGTCCATGATCCTGTTGATAGTGAGATACGGGCCCCCGCCCACACTCACCTCTCTCCTATCTCGGGCCTCGCCCCTGCTCTGCTACAAATGAGATACGAAACCCCGTCCATACTCTGCTAGTGGTGAGATACGGGACATCGCCCACACTCACCTCCCTACCAGGCACATACAAGTATCACACAAACAACAAGTATAAACTATCATACAAGCATTCCTCGGGCACCCGCCCGACATCGGACCTTGATCCGGAATCACATACTAGCATACAGTGCCTAGGGATAATGTGACATCCCCATTTTCACGGCCAGAAAAAACCGATTTTGTTTATGTTTTATAAAAATCAGAGTACTTCTTTTAATAAAAATGTTGCGGAATTTGTTCCCAGTAAAACATGATAAATATGTTATCAAAGCATTTCCGAAGAGGTGTATTTTTATTCATTTTAAAACATTTGGGATGTCATTGTCAATACAGAAACATAAGCATAAACAGAACTTACATTCATTTACACTAGTGATCTACACCTCTTTAATCTCTTAGTGTACTGTAACTTCGTATCGGCACCTGTGATTCAAATAAGCTTGAGTGGGTCAGGTTGGGAAACCCGGTGAGTACATAGGGTTTTCAACCGACAATAATATAATTATTATGTTTAAACATCAAACAATCAACCCAATTACCCATCCCCATTATCTTCTTTACTCTTAAGGATCTACCCTAAGAATTAGTTATTCCTCGTTCATTCATTCCTAATGATCATCCTAGGGAATCGACACGAAATCCATCGTTGTCGGGGTTTACTCAACATGCACTAAGTCGCATAGTCGTCAGGGTTTATACAACAGGGTACATTTGGTGAACACGCAGTTCAAAACATCTGGTGAACACTTAGTTCAAAACATATGGTGAACACTTAGTTTAAAACATATCGTGAACACTTAGTTTAAAAATACATAGTGAATACGTAGTTCAAAAACACCTACAAGTTACGAGTCTGCTAGTATTCCATTGGACTGTCTAGAATAGTCCGTGGTTGTCATCCATACTCTGCTGAATGACAGGGCCAACACATGGGTAAAAGGCTTCACTCATGGTTTACCTCTCACCCTTATCTCTCGGTCTATATCACCCCTCATTTCATCATCCAACTCATATTTCATCTACCCATGTTTTACCCAACATATTTTGTAGATATAAAATATATATACAGTTCAGATCTGAATAAATAGTTTAGATCTGTAAAGAAAATACATATACGGTTCAGATCTGAAGAAAAAGGTCTAGATCTAAAAAGCAAAGTCTAAATCTTTGATCATACTTTCAAAGCATAAAATTCATATAAAGTCTAGATCTAAAGAAAAGGTCGGATCTGGAAAGACAGAAGCTTAGATCTTTCATCCAGTACAGATCTCAAGTATAAATCATCCATATATCAGGTTTAGATCTGAAAAGTTCAGATCTGCAGTGAGAAAGTCCAGATCTGAAGGAAAAAGTTCAGATCTGTAAGAAAAGGGTTAGTTCTGACAAAAATACATATACCATTCAGATCTGAAGAAAAGTATTAGATCTAAAAAGAAAAATTTTATATCCAAAGGAAAATCTAGATCTGAAGGAGAAAGTTCGGATTTGGAAGAAAATGTTTAGATCTAAAGGAAGAAGTTCAGATCTGAAAAGAAGGAGGTTCAGATCTTTCATCCAGCAAACATCTCAGGTAAAGAGACAACATATAATTATACACATAGCACATAATTTATATAAGATACTTCATATCTATGTGTAAGATGAAAGTGACTATGCACTCACCTGATACGGAGTGATTTGGACAGCACCTCGCTTCTAAAACTAATCTTCTTTGACGAAACTGGAAAGTTTGCTTGACAACCAGGCTCCGCGTGGGTAGAGTTTCAAACCGAAAAAACTCTTTTTCTTGGAGCCTTCGGGCTCTCCGGGACTCGCTTCTAGCACTTAGGAAGTACTAGGGAATGGAAGAGAGATTTTGGGGGTAATGGGAGAGAAAGGGTATGAAAGGTGTGTGTTTTGGGGGTGATTTAAGCCTCTATTTATAGGCTGTCTGGGCCGATTCACGTCGTGAGAAAGGGTGCTCACGTCGTGAGACAGCTGGCTACAGCCAGGCACAGTCTGGTGCTGACACGTGGCATCGCACACAGGGTGGAAATCAGCCGATTTTCAAAAATTCGTAACTTTTGCATACGAGCTCCATTTTCGACGTTCTTTATATCCAAGCGTAGGTAAAAATAAGATCTACAACTTTCCTTTTGACTCCGTCGGCTAATTCTCGACCGATTTTAAATTTAACAGTATGAGAATATTATACTGTTAAATGACTACGTAAAATTCATAACTTCTACATACAGACTCCGTTTTCGTCTGTCTTTTTATCTTTGAGTTCCTATTAATGAGATCTTCAACTCTCATTTAGGTCGCGTAGGCCAAAAACCGCTCGAACTAAAATTCGAGTTTCGGGCCTTGCACTGCCATGCCAAATCTTAGAAAAATCATAACTTCCTCATACGAAGTCAGATTTGGGCGTTCTTTTTATGGACGCTCTTGGTTTAACGTATACTACAACTTTCGTTTAGATTACTAAGGCTAAAAAGTCCTCCATCGTAAATTCACTATTTACGTCTCCCGGTGCCGTGCTGGTTTTGCCAAAAAACTTCGACAGGTCATAATTTCTTCGTTATAACTCGGATTTCGGCGTTCTTTATATGTATGGAACCCCTGTAATATATACTACCACTTGGAAAATATTAATCCTTCTTAATAATCTTCCATAAAAAACTCATTTTTGATGCTTATTGTTTCTAAATTGACTAGCCCGGATCTACGGGCGTTACAATTATCTCCCCCCTTAGGATGATTACGTCCCGGAATCATCAACGAGACAGAACTTGTATAATGACTCCATACGTTATCTCTTCATCCTAGGTAATAACCGTAACTTCTATGTTGCTTTGAACGAGTATCTAACTCTTGGACTTCTTGACTGCAGGCGGTGCTCGATCTTGCACCCGCACTTTACCTCATGTTAGACTTCCAATCATGACCTTCATGTCACATTCTCGATCCTTACTGGAGACTCCTTCTTCTTCTTAATGCACTTAAGATAAGTCCTTTGATTTCCACAATATACTGATGGGTCATGTTCTAATGACCTCTCATCGTATGTTGTAACGCTTAGACTCAGGCCTTCCCTCCGCTACCGGAAGTACCTGAAACCACAACTGAAAACCATAAGCACGAAGCTTAGTGAGTTCCCCAACCGACCACATGCCACATACATAACCACATATTGGGCCCCCACCCGCTACATCGGGACGTGCCCGGCATCGGACTAGCTCCGGCATCGGGCCCCGCCCGGCATCAGGCCCCGCCTGGCATCGAGCCCCGCTCGGTATACAGATCTGTTTCTCTTAGGCCCCGCCTATCTCTGGGCCTCGCCCGCTAAACATATAAAACATATAACATAACACATAACACGTAAGCTAAACACACTCTACTGTATTCCTGCACTAAGGCCTCGCCTATCTTGGGCCCCGCCCCTGTCCTGCTACTGGCGAGCCATGGAACCCCGTCCATGATCCTGCTGATAGTGAGATACGGGCCCCCCGCCCACACCCACCTCTCTCCTATCTCGGGCCTCGCCCCTGCTCTGCTACTAATGAGATACGGAATCCCGTCCATACTCTGCTAGTGGTGAGATACGGGACATCGCCCACACTCACCTCCCTACCAGGCACATACAAGTATCACACAGACAACAAGTATAAACTATCATACAAGCATTCCTCGGGAACCCGCCCGACATCGGACCTTGATCCGGAATCACATACTAGCATACAGTGCCTAGGGCTAACCCCCGAGTCTTCCTACTCGTAAACTACATGGGTCGGCATTGTGGCCGTAGACCCATTCACACAATGAGGAGACTCACCTCGCGCTGCTGAACCCTGCTGATACTCCTCTGGCTGCTGACTGGCACTTCCCGAACTGCTGACCCCTTCAACTTTCCGAACTACCAATACCAAACATCACTTAGACCAATACAATAATCCTTCTTAGGGTAAAATGACAATTCTACCCCTAAACCAAATTGGTCCATATCTAAGGCCCAAAACTAGGTAAGCTTCTTAAGCCCACTAGTAGCCTACTAATGGCCCAATTTGCTACATTGGGCCCAATCCCTTAATGGGCCTTACCCTAAGCCCAAAATATATTCCCTGGCCTATATCATCCGACTTCTACTGGCCCACTAAGGCCTAAGGTCCAAGGCATGGCCCAAACCGTGGCCCAATAACTCGAAACCCAAACTGCCAGAGTACGCGGGGCGTACACTCACGTACGCTAAGCGTACTAGGCAAATGGTGCGTACGTCGGGCGTATTGCCCCTGTGAAGACAGTTTCCCATTAAGTGCTTAATACTCCACTCCAAAGGCTACCTACTCAGATCCATGTCCTTTTCCATGTCTTAATCCATAAAGTCACTAACTTTGTGACTTGCAACCCACCAAATAAGCCCAAACTCAAAAGGTGACAACATACTTCCATATAAAGGGCTAAATATCATGCATGAACTCATTAGTACCATCAAGATTGAAACTTTACTACTTATGGGACACTTTTAGCTCTGAGGGTGGCAACCCCAAGCTCAAAAACGAAGTTGCACCAAAAAGGTCCATTCTTGGGACCAAAATAACCCCAAAACCACACTACACTAGATCTAAGCATTCCTAAGTAAAGTTATGAACTTTATACCTCCAAAGAGTTCCAAATGATGATGCTATTCCAAATCTATAAGCTCCAACTTCCAAAGTTCTTCCTTGACAACTTCTTCTTTCCTCTTCCAAGTTTAAAACCACCAAGATGAGCTTCCCAAGGTCAAGATCTCACAAGAATGAAGGGATGAGGCGTTCTAGGGTTTCTCTGAGGTTGGGGAGGCTGATAAGGAGGCTAGGGTTTGAGCCATTATGTTCTTTATATAGTGGTTCACCCTAAAATTAGGGTTTCTAGACACTGGACGTACGTTGGGCGTACTTCCTGTACGTTGGGCGTGCGCCTAAGGCACCCGCGACCATTTCCCTTTGTACGTTGGGCGTAACCCAACCTTATGATGGGCGTACCCAGCTAAACACACGCGTGCACTTCATGCATGCAAGGGACTGCCTTGCCAACTTTTCCATTAAGGGACCATAAATGTTAACAACTTCAAAATGCTATAACTCCTTCATCCTAAGTCCGTTTCCGACGAACTTTATATCCACGAAAAGGTGGCGAGAAGCCCTACGCTTCTAGCGACACATCCCGGCCCAAAACTTCTCAAATAAAACTCAGAACCCATGGAAGATCAAATGCCCCTAGCCTTGGCCTCTGAAATCCATAAATGAATACTTTCAGAACAGGGTGTTACAGTTTATTTGCTTGAAATTTTAATTTTTATCATTGTAATTATTTAAAACATAAAACATTGTTTTTCTTTGTAAATGTAACAATATAATTCTTGTATATAATGTTACTTTTAACAATTGTTGTTGTAAGTTGTTTAAAATAATGTATTTGGAAACTCTTAATTATTTTAATTTGGTTTAAGAAATTTAACTTTTTTTATAATTTATTTGATTAATATTGTTAGTTTTTCTTATTGTAATTATTTAAAACAACAAACATTGTTTTGTTTTTAGAGACAACATTATAATTTTTTATAGAATATTACTTTTAACTATTCTTATTGTAAGTTATTTTTACGCTACTTATTTGAAAATTCTTAATGTTATAAAAATTAGTGTCATGGTTTTTTTTTTGTTAATTTAGGATTACAATTTAGGTTTAACACTATAACTTATAACTTTTAACTATTTATAAATAGTCTCTTGATTTTTTTCAAGTTTAACTGAAACTTTAATTTAAGTTAACTGTTTAACATTATAGTTGAAATTAATAATTTAACCATTTTGCAGAAAATCATATATTATACAAAAGTTGTGACTTTAAAATGACAATTGCTCACATCGACAACATATCTAAACTAATAAGTTAACTATAATATGTTAAAAAGTTAAAGTCATAATTTTATAAATAGAAGTAAAATATGATATTTTAATATGATAGTTTAGTTAATTTATGATTAAATTTAGTTTTTGCATTAATTTAACATTATTATCCACTTTATAATAACTATTAGAAAGAAATTGAAAAATCATGAAGGTTTCAAATGCATGTGGTGCAGTTAAAAATGCCTCTTTTATAAGTATAGTAGGCGATTGCCCGTGTGTTGTGCAGAAACACCTATATAGTTGAAATCTTTACAAATATATGTTTTCTTAAATATAACATTAACGTTGTTGTTAAATTTGATATAATAATTTGTATACTAAGTTGATATAATATATTGATTATTTTGAATTATATGATAATATATACATCTGTTAAAACTGCATAATCTCAATTGTTTGTATGACCTCTATCCGCGGGTTACTCATGAATAAAAATAAAAAATAATATATGGTTTAATGTTATTTATAGTTGTTGTTATTGTTAATTAATTTTTTTAATTTTATTATCTTAATGTTTTAATTTCTATCATTTTAATTATTTAAAACATCATTCATTGTTTTTTGTTTTTACATGTAACAATATAATAATTTATATCGAGTTATTTTTAACTATTGTTATTGTAAGTTATTTTAAGCTACTTATTTGAAATTTTTTAATGATTATAAAAATATCTTTAGGAAATATTTTAGTTAAATTGATATTACAATTTAGTTCATGCATTTACCACTACAATTTATCAATTTTAACTATTCACAAAATATTCTTTGGGTTTTTTAAGTGGAAATGAAATTTATATTTAAGTTGACCATCTAATGTTATATTTAAGTTTTACAATTTAAGTATTTTATACAATCTGTTCAAAAGTTGTAGCTTTAAATTGACAATAGTTGAAATGAAAAATGCTTCAATTTAATATACCACTAGGCGAATCCCACGCGTTGCGCGGAAACACCTATATAGTTGAAATCTTTACAAATATTTTTTTTTTAAATATAACAATAACGTTGTTGTTAAATTTGATATAATAATTTGTATACTAAATTGATATAATATATTGATTATTTTGAATTATATGATAATATATACATCTATTACAACTGCATAATCTCAACCGTTTGAATGACTTCTACCCGCGAGTTACTCATGAATAAAATTAAATATAATATATGGTTTAATGTTATTTATAGTTATTGTTATTGTTAATTAATTTTTTCAAATTTATTTGTTAAATGTTTTAATTTCTATCATTATAATTATTTAAAACATCAAACATTGTTTTTTGATTTTAAAGGTAACAATATAATCGTTTATATAGAGTTATATTTAACTATTGTTATTGTAAGTTATTTTAGGCTACTTTTTGAAAACTTTTAACGATTATACAAATATCTTTATGAAATATTTTAGTTAAATTGAGATTATAATTCAGTTTTTGCATTTAACACTACAATTTATCACTTTTAACTATTCACAAAATATTCATTGGGTTTTTTAAGTGGAACTGAAATTTATATTTAAGTTGACACTCTAATGTTATATTTAAATTAACAATTTAAGTATTTTGTCCAAACTGTTCAAAAGTTGTAACTTTAAATTGATAATGGTTTACATACAACAACATCTTAATCTAATAAATTAAGTATAATCTGTTAAAAATTAAAGACATAACTTTATAAGTAGAAGTAAAGATGTTATTTTAATATTGAAATTTAGTTTATTTATGATTACACTTTTGGTTTGATATTTATTTAACCTTATTAACCAACTTATAATCATTATTAGAAAGACACTACAATGTATCACTTTTAACTATTTACAAAATATTATTTGGTTTATTTAAGTTAAACTAAAATTTATATTTAAGTTGATCCTGTAATGTTATATTTAAATTTATAATTTAAGTATTTTATACAAATTATTCAAAAGTTGTAGCTTTAAAATGATAATGGTTTACACCCAACAATATATTAAAACTAATAAATTAAGTATAATATGTTAAAAGTTAAAAAAACATAACTTTATAAGTAGAAGTAAATATATTCTTTTAATATTGAAATTTAGTTTGTATATGATTACACTTTATGTTTGATATTTATTTAATCTTATTAACCAACTTATAACCATTATTAGGAAGAAATTGAAAACTCATGGGAGTTTCAAATGAATGTGGTGAAAGGAAAAATGCATGAGAGTTTCAAATGAATGTGGTGAAAGAAAAAATGCTAGCTTTATAAGATACTACGCGCAACCTCGCGCGTTGCGCAAGAATGCATTTAAGTGATTAAAATAATTGTTGAAAAAAACAGAAATATGTTGAAATTTACGTTTTTAGTGATGTTTTGGGCATTAACCGAATTATCAAATAACATAAAAATCCATCAACTTATATTTTGATACTATCTAATATAGTCCATACCTGATAAACTTTACTTTTACTTTTATAATATCCAATATATATTATAAGTTTTTGTATAACATTAATATAATCTACTTTTCTTATGTCCGATAATATTTTTTTGGATAAAATAAGAAATAAGTTGTTTTGAATGAGCTATTAACAAACAATATTGAACTAATAAACTTTGTATTACAGTATTTATATTACACCAAAACATCCAACGTTTCATATATAAACTTTCAAATATTAAACACTGAAATTAAGAATGAAGTCATACAAAATATATCAGTATACATAAATGTCATCAAGAGTTTTAAAATAAATCGATTAGTAAATATGATATTTAATTTTAATTACATATTTTGCAAGGCGTACGTTTGACTTTATGTTGGTGCGCCGAGAATCCTCTTCCTTAATTTGTACCTAAAAAATTAAGGTGAATAGGAATATAAAATAGATATTAGTAAGCATTAATATAAATAATTAAAAAGGGTATGTGGATCTCCGACCACCGGTTAAAGACAACATACATCCCTAGTGGTATCGATTCCTAAATTGAAGTAGTAATTCTATGTACACCTTGTTTTCTAATTACATAAACAAATATGAGTAACCAAACATAAAAATATTATCTTTATGTAGGAAAAAATATTTTAGTTAACTAACAAATTAAATAATATAAGTTTAAGAGTTAGGAGTTTCAAAACATTAATATTTTTATTAATCAATCAATTAAGTAACACATGTTGAAATTTTTACAATCATTATTAAAAAGCTTTTGAAATATTAGATTTTAAATGAATTTTAAACATTGAAATTAACAATGAAGTCATACAAAATATATCATTATACATAAATGTCATCAAGAGTTTTAAAATAAGTCGATTAGTAAATATGATATTAAATTTTAATTACATATTTTGCAAGGCATACGTTTGACTTTATGTTGGTGCGCCGAGAATCCTCTTCCTTAATTTGTACCTAAAAAATTAAGGTGAATAGAAATATAAAATAGATATTACTAACCATTAATATAAATAATTAAAAAGGGTATGTGGATCTCCTACCACCGGTTAAAGACAACATATCTCTCTAGTGGTATCGATTCCTATATGAAATTGATGTACTCATTCTATGTACACATTGTTTTCTAATTGCATAAACAAATATGAGTAACCAAACATAAAAATGTTATCTTTATGTAGGAAAAATATTTTAGTTAACTAACAAATTAAATAATATAATTTTAAGAGTTAGGATTTTCAAAACATTAATATTTTTATAAATCAATCAATTAAGTAACACATGTTGAAACTTTTACAATCATTATTAAAAAGCATTTGAAATATTAGATTTTAAATGAATTTTGGTTGAAGTGTTTTGACCTCTTGTAACAACGTAAATTTTCAAAACAATTTTTCATTTTTAAATCATATTTTCGATCATTAGAAACAATATCAAACAAACTGTATCCAATGTCATCATAACAACAAATCCCAGAATCTCAAAACATAATCTCTATGAGTGTGTACGGATCATGCCGGCGCCTTCCTGCATCCTCGCTAGTACCTGAAACCCATAACACAGCAACTGTAAGCATAAATGCTTAGTGAGTTCCCCAAAATACCACATACAACACATACGCCTTTCCAGGCCATAACTCTGTAGGATCTTCCGATCCAAGTGTCTCAGGGGACTTCTGTCCCGAATCCCGGTAGACCTTCCGGTCCTACCCGTATCGACCTTCCGGTCCGTAACCTCCTGACCTTCCGGTTCATGTCATCTTGACCTTCCGGTCCATAACATTTTAACCTTCCGGTCCTTATCATACATAACATGCATAACACATACATATCATATAACAGTATATAGCACATACATCTCATAGCATACAAGACCTTCCGGTCACACATAGGTACCCTTCTAGGTACAGTATAGTGAGAAGACTCACCTCAATGAAGTCGGATAAACTCTCGTGCTCAACGTCCCGACCTAGCCTCCTCTTATCACTCAAATAACATTCCCGATCAATACCATCTCATAGTCCCATCTTTAAAGATTGGGTAGAAGGCCATTCTACCCCTCTCTGAACTCTCTTGAATCAGTCTTGACCAGAACCCTAAGGTCAACAAAAGTCAACGGTCAAACTTTGACCCGACTCGTCGAGTGCACATGGGCGACTCGGCGAGTCCATGCGGGTCCTCTGAATCCTTCTAGCCTCTCTTGGCTCGTCGAGTCATCCTTCCACTCGATGGGTTCCTCCTGTCACGAATCGCGAGGCAACCCCGACTCGACTCGTCGAGTCCACTTATGAACTCGGCGAGTTGCTTCCATGTTCATACTCAAATGACCTTCTAAGGTCAGATCTGCTTCTCTAATCTATATATCTGACCTTCCCAAGCACGATAATCATGTAAAGGTCGAATCTTGGTACACATGCAACACACCCAAAGCTTCTTTTGGTGAAATAACCTCTAAAATGGCCTCCTAGGCTCATAACTCAAAAGGTATGGCATAAAGCAGAGTGGTAAGGACTCTCTGGACCTCTTAAGGTCCAGATCTATGAACCAACTCGCCTTGGGACCTCACATACTCCAGATTCAACTAAAAGAGGCATAAAGAAAACCCTAGATTTCACTAGAATCATTATAAACACGAGAATGGCACAGATTGTTACCTCCAACAGTTTCCTCTGATCAAATAGAAGTGAATCCAAGCTTCTCAACCCGCTTAGCTTGTTCTACCTCCTTCCTTCTTGCTAAAACACACAAGAAATGATGAATTAGCCTTCCTCTTGCACCACAAACGATCTCTCTGCTCTCTAGGGTTTCTCAGGGGTGAAGTGGCCGCAAATGGAGGCCATAAAGGCCTTTAAATAGGGCACAGACCCCGAGAATTAGGGTTTCAATCCACAGCGCGGACTCGTCGAGTCCATCCTTTCCGACTCGTCGAGTCTGTTCATTAATCGAGTCAGCACACGCGATCCTACTCGACGAGTCTACGCCTCAACTCGTCGAGTCCCTCCCTTTTACTCAAAAGAATAAATGATCAAACATAATACCTGGGAATCCGGATGTTACAATTCTACCCCACTAGAATCAGACTTCGCCCTAGAAGTCTTGCTCCGCAAACAACTCTGGATGCTGCTCCCGCATCTCCAACTCCGGCTCCCAAGTCAGCTCGGACCCTCTCCGATGTTGGCACTGGACCTGCACCAGAGACACCTCCTTGTTCCTCAGAACCTTGATCTTCCGATCCCGGATCGCGATTGGCCTCTCAGCATAATTCAGGCTCGCATCCACCTGAATATCCTCCAGCGGCACCACCGCCGACTCGTCGGCTATACACTTCCCCAACTGAGACACGTGGAAGGTATCATGAATTTGGCTCAACTCCTCAGGTAGCTCGAAGCAATATGCTACCCTGCCCACCCTCGCGGTCACCCTGAACGGCCCAATATACCGGGGCCCCAACTTTCCCTTCTTCCTGAATCGAATCACTCCTTTCCAAGGAGACACCTTCAGGAGTACGAAGTCTCCCACCTGGCACTCAAGCTCGGATCGTCGCCTATCCGCATAACTCTTCTGGCGACTCTGAGCCGTCAACAACCTCTGTCTAACCTGTTGTATCTGCTCGGTCATCTGAAGCACTATCTCAGTGTTGCCCATCACGCGCTGCCCTACCTCTCACCAGCAAATGGGAGTCCGACATCTCCTCCCGTACAACAACTCGAAGGGAGGCAACCCAATACTTGAATGGTGGCTGTTGTTATAAGAAAACTCAGCCAACGGCAGATACGTGTCCCAACTTCCTCCGAAGTCCAACACACATGCCCTAAGCATGTCCTCGAGCGTCTGAATCGTCCGCTCACTCTGTCCGTCCGTTTGCGGGTGGTAAGCGGTACTGAAATGCAGCCTCGTACCCAACTCCTCATGGAACTTCTTCCAGAACCTGGAAGTGAAACGTACATCTCGATCTGACACAATCGATATCGGTACTCCATGTCGCGATACCACCTCCCTTACATACAACTCTGCCAATCTCTCTGCAGAAGAGCTCTCACTGATAGCAAGGAAGTGAGCGCTCTTCGTCAGCCGGTCGACAATCACCCAAATCGCATCGACACCCCTCGTGGTCCTTGGCAATTTGGTGATAAAATTCATGGAAATCTGTTCCCACTTCCACTGGGGAACCTCAAGTGGCTGCAACTTGTCGTGCGGACGCTGGTGCTCAGCCTTAACCCTGCGACAGGTCAAGCACCTCTCAACAAACCATGCAACATCCCTCTTCATACAGGGCCACCAATAATCTTTCTTCAGATCCTAATACATCTTAGTGGCCCCGGGATGGATTGAGAACCTCGATCGGTGCGCCTCCTCCATCAAAGTGGTGCGCGCCCCGCCTGCATACGGCACCCAAATTCGACCCTGAAAGGTCATAAGCCCGCGGCTATCGGTAACGAACTCGGGTACCTGCCCAATCACCCACTCTCTCTTGCGGTTCTCCGGTCTCACGGCCTCTGCCTGGGCCTCCCGAATGGTGTCCAACACCGGAGTCATCACCGTCATCCGCATACAAATGTCTCGAATCGGGGCACTCTCCGCCCTACGGCTCAGGGCATCAGCTACAACATTAGCTTTGCCCGGGTGGTACAGGATCTCACAATCGTAATCCTTTACCACGTCCAACCATCTCCTCTGGCGCATATTCAGGTTGGGCTGATCCATCAAATACTTCAAGCTCTTGTGGTCCGTGTATATGGTACACCGAACCCCATACAGATAGTGACGCCAGATCTTGAGGGCGAACACCACTGCCCCCAACTCCAAATCATGGGTGGGATACCTCGTCTCATGAGGCTTCAGCTGCCTCGATGCATATGCTATCGCATGCCCTCTCTGCATAAGCACCACACCCAACCCCGATATCGATGCGTCGCAGTACACCACAAAATCCTCCATTCCCTCTGGAAGGGATAACACCGGGGCTCTGCACAACCTCTGGCGAAGAGTCTCAAACGAGGTCTACTGCTCCGGACCCCACGAAAAAGCAACGCCCTTCCGGGTCAACTTGGTGAGGGGCACGACAATCTTGGAGAAATCCTTAATAAATCTCCGATAGTAGCCGGCTAACCCCAGAAAACTCCTGATCTCGGTGGGGGACCTCGGCACCTCCCAACTCATCACAGCCTCAATCTTGGCCGGATCGACCAATATCCCATTCTGGTTAACGAGATGCCCCAAGAACTGGACCTCTCGTAGCCAGAAATCGCACTTGGAGAATTTGGCGTAAAGCCTCTCTGACCTCAATACTCCGAGGATCTCTCTCAAATGCTCCTCATGCTGCTCTCTAGATCTCGAATACACCGGTATATCGTCGATGAACACGATCACCGAACGATCCCACATCGGTCTGCACACCCTGTTCATGAGATCCATGAACGTTGCCGGTGCGTTGGTGAGCCCAAAAGGCATCACCACGAACTCGTAACACCCATAACGAGTCCTGAACGCCGTCTTCTGGATATCCTCATCTCGCACCCTCATCTGGTGATATCCAGATCTCAAATCTATCTTGGAGAACCAAGATGCTCCCAGCAACTGATCGAACAGATCATCAATCCTCGGTAGTGGGTAACGGTTCTTGCTGTTAACTTGTTCAACTCCCGGTAATCAATGCACATCCGGTGTGAACCATCCTTTTTCTTGACAAAAAGGATCGGCGCTCCCCAAGGTGAGCTACTCAGCCTGATAAATCCTTTCCCCAACAGCTCCTGAAGCTGTGAGGATAACTCCTGCATCTCTGGTGGCGCAAGGCGATAGGTCGCCTTGGCGATAGGCGCCGCTCCCGAAACCAAATCAATGCGGAACTCCACCTGCCTCTCGGGAGGCACACCCGGAAACTCCTTGGGAAAAACATTCGGGAACTCACGCACTATCGGAACATCATCAACTGAACTCGGCCTCCATGCGGCTACTCGTGTATCCATCACATAAGCTACAAACCCACTGCAGCCCTGCTGTAGACTCTGCCTCGCTCTAGCAGCCGAACAGAACGCTGACCCAGATCGGGTACCCTCGCCGTGTACCGTAAGTACTCCCCCACTAGGGTCTCGTATCGTCACCAACTGTCGCTCGCAGTCTATAACAGCCCCAAATCGGCTTAACCAATCCATGCCCACTATGACACACACGTCCCCCATCACAATCGGGACTAGATCTATCGGAAACTCAACACCGAAGATCTCGAGTACACATCCTCGAATCACATCCGTAGCATACACCGCTCGCTCGTCAGCTATGGAAACTCGTAGAGGTCGACTTAACGCCTCCCGCTGGGTACTGATGTGTTGACTAAATGCTAATGACACAAATGACCGACTCGCACCCGAGTTAAATAACACCAAAGCAGGTACATAACTCACAAGAAAAGTACCTACACACATCATAATATAAGCACAATATCTCAAACTTAGCATAAAATAAATAAAAGAATACATACCAGCCACGACATCGGGCGCTGCGCGGACCTCCTCCGCTGTCAACTAGAAGGCTCTCCCGCGAGCCTTCGGTGCCTCGGCCTTCACCGGCCGAACCTCAGTAGCTCGCACGGCGGCAGGGGCAGATCCCTGCGGTGCTCCCTGTGCTGTCCCCCGCAGCTGCGGACACTCGGCCTTCCGATGGCCTGTCTGGTTGCAATGAAAGCAAACCATGAACCCCTTGGGGCAATCCTTGGCTATATGCCCCTCCTTGCTACATTTGTAGCAAGCACCCGATCGACAAGCCCCGCCATGTCCCTTGCCGCACTTCCCACAAGTGCGACCCTTCTGGCCTCCAGATCTCGAATCGGCGGGCTTTGCCCGCTTGGCTGCTGGCTGAGACTGTGCCGGCCGCCGAACCGCGCCCTCAGATGCTCCGGACATGAACACGTGTAGAAGCATCCCTCAATATCAGAAATCCATCTCATCGCAGCGATCGGATCCTGCGTCCCGTCAAACTCTGGTGACTTCGTGTTGCTGAACTCTCGAAACAACAACGAGTCACCTCCCTGGGGCCTGTCAGTAGCCACAGCTGCAGTAGCTGCAGCAGCCGCAGCCTCAGTCACTGCTGCGTACCGCTCATCAAAAGTCGCAATCAGTGTGGTCTTGATAGACCCAAACATCTCCGGAATCTCGGCTCGAATCGCCGCTGCCACCTCATCGTGGATCATCTGACGAAGCTCCTCGTCACTCACGCCGCTCGTCTCAGGTCTGTGGCGTGTCCCAACCATGATGTCTCTGAAATACAACATAATAATATCAGAGACTCGCTCGAGCATACTCGCTCTCGATAACTCAACCCTACTTATTCCCTAGTATCCTAAGGATTCTTACTTGGAGTGCGCACTGGTCCGGTGTCTTCAAGTATTACGAACCCTATACTACCGTCCACACCGCATTAGTATTCACCCCAAGTCCTCCTCCTTGGATCCCAGATCGCAAGTGCTCTACATCTCGCTAGCATAGGCTACCCCTCGGTAAACCTCTCATAGTTCCTCACTGCTACCTACTCGCTCTCAAGCATCTCATAGCAGCAGAAATCTTCCTAGGCTAAGGCATCACAAATCAGGCCACTCTAGTCCTAATATGAGTACCTAGCCTACTCTAGCATGCATAACATATCACATAATATCTCATAACACATAATGTAAGGGTATTTTGGGAAATCACCGTTCGGGCGCTGGCTGATCGTACACACTGCTCCGTTCTGCCTTTCTCAAAATCTTTTACTCTTTTAGAAAAATTGTTTATTTTATGAAAAACTTTCTCAAATCTTTAGTTTGAGTTCAGATACACCCGATGATGCACCCGAATCCCTCAAACCAAGGCTCTGATACCAACTTGTAACAACGTAAATTTTCAAAACAATTTTTCATTTTTAAATCATATTTTCGATCATCAGAAACAATATCAAACAAACTGTATCCAATGTCATCATAACAACAAATCCCAGAATCTCAAAACATAATCTCTATGAGTGTGTACGGATCATGCCGGCGCCTTCCCGCGATCCTCGCTAGTACCTGAAACACATAAAAACAGCAACTGTAAGTATAAATGCTTAGTGAGTTCCCCAAAATACCACATACAACACATACGCCTTTCCAGGCCATAACTCTGTAGGATCTTCCGATCCAAGTGTCTCAGGGGACTTCCGTCCCGAATCCCGGTAGACCTTCCGGTGCTACCCGTATCGACCTTCCGGTCCGTAACCTCCTGACCTTCCGGTCCATGTCATCTTGACCTTCCGGTCCATAACATTTTGACCTTCTGGTCCTTATCATACATAACATGCATAACACATACATATCATATAACAGCATATAGCACATACATCTCATAGCATACAAGACCTTCCGGTCACACATAGGTACCCTTCCAGGTACAGTATAGTGAGAAGACTCACCTCAATGAAGTCGGATAAACTCTCGTGCTCAACGTCCCGACCTAGGCTCCTCCTATCATTCAAATAACATTCCCGATCAATACCCTCTCACAGTCCCATCTCTAAAGATTGGGTAGAAGGCCATTATACCCCTCTCTGAACTCTCTTGAATCAGTCTTGACCAGACCCTAAGGTCAACAAAAGTCAACGGTCAAACTTTGACCCGACTCGTCGAGTGCACATGGGCGACTCGGCGAGTCCATGCGGGTCCTCTGAATCCTTCTAGCCTCTCTTGGCTCGTCGAGTCATCCTTCCACTCGACGGGTTCCTCCTGTCACGAATCGCGGGGCAACCCCGACTCGACTCGTCGAGTCCACTTATGAACTCGGCGAGTTGCTTCCATGTTCATACTCAAATGACCTTCTAAGGTCAGATTTTCTTCTCTAATCTATAGATCTGACCTTCCCAAGCATGATAATCACGTAAAGGTCGAATCTTGGTACACATGCAACACACCCAAAGCACCTTTTGGTGAAATAACCTCTAAAATGACCTCCTAGGCTCATAACTCAAAAGGTATGGCATAAAGCAGAGTGGTAAGGACTCTCTGGACCTCTTAAGGTCCAGATCTATGAACCAACTCGCCTTGGGACCTCACATACTCCAGATTCAACTAAAAGAGGCATAAAGAAAACCCTAGATTTCACTAGAATCATTATAAACACGAGAATGGCACAAATTGTTACCTCCAACAGTTTCCTCTGATCAAATAGAAGTGGATCTAAGCTCCTTAACCCGCTTAGCTTGTTCTACCTCCTTCCTTCTTTCTAAAACACACAAGAAATGGTCAATTAGCCTTCCTCTTGCACCACAAACGATCTCTCTGCTCTCTAGGGTTTCTCAGGGGTGAAGTGGCCGCAAATGGAGGCCATAAAGGCCTTTAAATAGGGCACATACCCCGAGAATTAGGGTTTCAATCCACAGCGCGGACTCGTCGAGTCCATCCTTTCCGACTCGTCGAGTCCGTTCATTAATCCAGTCAGCACACGCGATCCTACTCGACGAGTCTACGCCTCAACTCGTCGAGTCCCTCCCTTTTACTCAAAAGAATAAATGATCAAACATAATACCTGGAAATCTGGATGTTACACCTCTATTATATATATATATATATATATATATATATATATATATATATATATATATATATATAGAGAGAGAGAGAGAGAGAGAGAGAGAGAGATAGAGAGATGGAAAGTATAACATATGTATGAGTAATATATGTGTATATATATATAAATATATATATATATATATATATATATATATATATATATATATATATATATATATATATATATATATATATAGAGAGAGAGAGAGAGAGAGATGGAAAGTGTTTTGACCTCAATTATAATATATATATATATATATATATATATATATATATATATAGAGAGAGAGAGAGAGAGAAAGAGATATGGAAAGTATAACATATGTATGAGTTTTAATTAATTATCTTTTTGAAACGATACAATTACAAAACAAAAAAAAGCATATTTAAAATATTTAATTAAATATTTTCGACATCACCCTATATAACATATGATCAATATATTAACGATTAAACCACAATATACAACGACTATATTACAATAATCCAAAAACGAAGAAAATATAAAAACGAATTAATATAACAAAGTTACAAATTAAAAGCTCTAATATAATAACATATGTCCAAAAGTGGTCATAAGACCTCAACCCAACATAAAAACCTTTAAGTTTGTTTTCTTTCTGAAATTTGTATATGATTTGTATGCATGTCTTCCCAAAAGATTGACATTTTTATAGTAAACTTTTCACTAAATGCTAATTAAAATTAATATAAGTTATAAACTTTTGAATGTTAAATCATAATTAAGAAAACTTTTGAGTTGCATTAGTTAAAAAAGAGGGTTTCAAATGAATGTGGTTTGAGGAAGTTAAAAAGGGGGTTTCAAATGCATGAGATTCAAGAAAAAATGCTAGCTTTATAAGTATGTATGATGTATGATACTAGACGAATGCCCGCGCGTTGCACATAAACACCTATATAGTTGAAATCTTTACAAATATTTGTCTTTTTAGATATAACAATAACGTTGTTGTTAAATTTGATATAATAATTCGTATACTAAATTGATATAAAATATTGATTATTTTGAATTATATGATAATATATACATCTATTATAACTTTATAATCTCAACCGTTTTAATGACTTCTACCCGCGAGTTACTCATGAATAAATTAAATATAATATATGGCTTAATGTTATTTATAGTTTTTGTTATTGTTAATTAATTTTTTAAAATTTATTTTCTTAACGTTTTAATTTATATCATTATAATTATTTAAAAATCAGACATTGCTTTTTGATTTTAAAAGTAACAATATAATAATTTATATAGAGCTATTTTTAACTATTGTTATTGTAACTTATTTTAAGTTACTTATTTGAAAACTTTTAACGATTATACAAATATCTTTAGGAAA